>NW_005850513.1:0-216 GCF_000455745.1 Alligator sinensis
TTTTCCCTCCCACTTCTTTTCTTTATTACTTACGCAAACTTTTACTCTCCTCCATCTAAATAAACTCTCACACTTGATTGTGCCTCCTACATGTCTGAACACTCCCATGACATATGTACATAAACACGCATACAAACTCCTGAACACTTGCACACTTGAATATCTGGACACACTCCTTCCCAACACCTCATCATGAACATATGCAACCCTGAACAC
>NW_005850514.1:0-216 GCF_000455745.1 Alligator sinensis
GGGACACGACAGCTCCGACAGGATCCCTTCACAATGACTGCAGTGATGGAGCTGACAATGCAAAAGCCAGGCTGAGAAAACCCAAGGGCAAATTAGAAGATGAAAAACTTCCCTGAAGCCATGTCCCTGCAAGTGCCTCAGCCTGCCTGCCCCAGCTCCACTGGCTGACTTCCCATCCTTCCACCCTGCTCCCACCGCCCTTTGCTCCCCTCAAAG
>NW_005850515.1:0-216 GCF_000455745.1 Alligator sinensis
CTCCCAGGACCTCCCATTACCCCCAGTGCCTCCCACTATCCTTCAGTACATCCCTGCACCCTCATAGGATTTTGTATTACTCAGAGTGCCTCCCAGTACCCCAAGTACATACCACTACCCTCCCAGGATCCCCCATCACCTCCAGTGCCTCTCAGTATCACCCAGTGGATCCCAGCACCTTCCCAGGGTGCCCCATTTCCACAGTGCCTCCCAGTA
>NW_005850516.1:0-216 GCF_000455745.1 Alligator sinensis
GAAAAAAAACTACACATATTATGGATGTCAGTGAGATACTGAATCTCCTTTACCTTGCCTTCCCACCATCTGTTCTTCATAACATGGATCCTGCTTTGGACCTCTGCCATGGCTTGCTGGTGTTTCAATTTATTTTGCTTTGAGTTGATGTCACTCTGCCAAGCACAAAAGGCCTTCTGCTTGTAGTTGATTAACTCTTGGATCTCCCAGTCCTTC
>NW_005850517.1:0-216 GCF_000455745.1 Alligator sinensis
AGAATTTGCAATTTTTTTATCAGGGAAAACATGCCTATCTGGCATGTGTGCAGTTCTGTAGGGTTTGTTTTGCGAGAAGTTAGTTTAAATAATTTCTGATAGCCATGTGCATCTTCCAAATAGCAGAGGGAAATTTTGAACTGGTAAAAATTCTCCTGGTTTCATTGATCTCAACAGGTCTATGTCAGATTAGATCAACTGATGCTCTCCCTGTCT
>NW_005850518.1:0-216 GCF_000455745.1 Alligator sinensis
GCTGTACAGGCAAGTCTCACCCTCATAAGCAGCTACAGCAAGGTGTGCTATGACAGATTAGCTGTATTGCCCAAAGAGATGAGAGGGAGGAAGGAATACAAAACAACAGAACTTTGAAAGAAAACCAACTTACCCTGGCACCCCTTGGAGTAATTGGGAACAACGGCCACAAACTGATGGAGAACGGTTTAGGCTGGACATCAGGAAGAACTTCTT
>NW_005850519.1:0-216 GCF_000455745.1 Alligator sinensis
AATAGAAGCCTTCATCCAGAACATGGTCCACCGGGAAGGCAAAAGTATGGAATGGTGCAAGGAGATTTTCAGGAATCTGATTAGCAATTAAATGTTAGGGAATTGACTAGATGTGCCCATGTGCAGGCACACATGTGAGTATGAAACAGAAAAAGAAATCAGCTGAAAATCAGGGACAGATGTAAAATAGAAAAGGATAGTACAAGATTAGCCTGA
>NW_005850520.1:0-216 GCF_000455745.1 Alligator sinensis
ATGCCTTCTGCCCCACCCAGCTCCCAGCATGCTCCTTGCCCACTGCCCCACCCCCACTGCAGGCTTGGGGGGACCTGATCCTGGCCCCAGCTGGAAGGGGAGCGGGGCTGTGGGTAGCCCCTGTCCCAGGTCCCTGCTGGCAGGAGGGGGGTGGGCACAAGGGGCCCCAGTCCTGGCCCCAGCCTGGTGGGGAGGGGAGGTGGGGGGCAAGGGGGT
>NW_005850521.1:0-216 GCF_000455745.1 Alligator sinensis
CTACACCTCTTTCTCTGATCTCCGGGCACTTTTTCCTTATTCTTCCGAAGAACAAGGTCAGGCCTTAATGTAAAGTGCCTCCCGCCCTTGGGCTGGTGTCATGTAATCTTCTTGACCATCAAGAAGCAGCTGCAGCATGATCCAGCTTGGGACACCACGCCTCTCCAGGCCACTTGTCACTCATGTGCCAGAGGTGGGCCACCCCAGCAGTACAAG
>NW_005850522.1:0-216 GCF_000455745.1 Alligator sinensis
CTGATCTAGACAATCTACTTATATGGCAGAGGAAGGCTGGTTTACCGTATTACATTATAAATAAGCAAAGTTGGGAAATGCCCGAATACAATTTATATAGGACACCATGCTATGCATTAAGCAGACAGCCAGTAGCATATGAAGGCACACGCACACACTTATTACTCCTAAAATTAAGTAGCACCCATAGTTATTTCTGGCCATTTAATCTAAAAA
>NW_005850523.1:0-216 GCF_000455745.1 Alligator sinensis
TTGAGGCTGCTGCTGGGGCTGGCCATGCCCCACGCTGTTCCAGCAGTGATGGAGGGGAGAATGGCTGACAGGGGCTGCTCCGTCCTGGCAAGGCAGACCCTGGAGGAGAGGGGAGAGGGGGCAGAATAAATACCTTCTCTGCCCCCTTCGCCTCAGGGGGCCATGCTGAACTGGCATCTGGCCACACCCCCACCCCTGCTCTGGCTAGAGAGCAGA
>NW_005850524.1:0-216 GCF_000455745.1 Alligator sinensis
ACTGTTTTCCAGGGAGCTCGGGGAGGGGTTTTGTGGCCAGTTTCTCCCCAGTTCCCCTGGAGTAGGGCTTGGCAATAGTTCTGGCAGTAATCTTTGTGGGCCCTAATGGCACACACCTGCCACACCTCCTCCTCAAGCTCAATGCACTCGGCCCTCCAAGGACTCCAGCAAGGCGAACATCCCACAAGGGGAGGTGCTTCCGTGCTCAGGTATCAG
>NW_005850525.1:0-216 GCF_000455745.1 Alligator sinensis
GCACAGAATGGTGAATTCACGTGTCCAAGGTTATACGTGTCCCAGGTCCCAGGCTAGAATTTTCACGAATGGGCTATCCTTCCTTCTCTTCGTGGTTCTGCACCTACATTAGAAACCAGATAGTTCACAAACTCAGGTTCCATAGCTCTTGTGACAGTGCTTGAGTACCAGTTGGGGGTCATTGACAGTCACAGCAAACTACTGAGTATATCTACT
>NW_005850526.1:0-215 GCF_000455745.1 Alligator sinensis
TTGACAAAATCTTGAAATAATAACACTACTACAGAATGCAAGTCTGAGGTTCATGCAAATTTTCTTTTGTGGAATAAACTGTATTGTTCAAATTGCTGATAATGTAATATTTAAATTAAGATGCTCTATGAGAAAACAGCCCACAGCTGCACACTGAGGAGTCAAAAGTTAGATGAATGGGATGATAACCCAGGGGTGGGCAAAATACAGCCCAC
>NW_005850527.1:0-215 GCF_000455745.1 Alligator sinensis
AATCCTTCTTAGGTGGACCAGAAAACTAAAACAAGTGAGAGCTCCCAGGTCCACTCCAAAGGACTAATTGGGTGGTGAGGACTCTGCTAAGCCTTGCTGTGTCCCTGCAGGGGTGTGCAGCCAAACTCGAGATGGATATTCAGTGTAACATAGCTACACAATATTGATTGTTTTGAAATCTAAGTAGAACAGCTAACCCCAAACCTCTGCTTTTC
>NW_005850528.1:0-215 GCF_000455745.1 Alligator sinensis
TGATTGCACAATAGCTTAAAATTAAGTCTTAGTCTTGTAAACTGAGGGGGTGTGGGGGCATGGGGGGTGAGTATATGTTTGTGTGGGATGGCATGGGTGTGTGGGGGGTTTGTTGGGGTGGATAGGTGTGAGGGGTGGGTGTGGAATGAGGAAGCATGTGGCTGTGTGTGTATAATGGGTGTGAGTGGGTATAGGGTTTGTGGGGGATTGTGTGT
>NW_005850529.1:0-215 GCF_000455745.1 Alligator sinensis
CAGTTAGGCTTACCCTACAGGGCTCGTATGCATGTTCCATGAGCTTTTTCATTTCATCTCCCTTTATTTTCACCAGGCTCAACCAACTGAATGGAAGTGGAGCGGTGCAATGCAACTTCACCAACAGAATTTGTCCTGCTGGGACTCCTGAACCACACCAAAGTCCACACCTTCCTCATGGCCATGATTTTACTAGCCTTCATTACTGCTGTGCT
>NW_005850530.1:0-215 GCF_000455745.1 Alligator sinensis
CCAAGCATAGCCAGTCAGTGGGGACATTTCTATTAAGAATATGCTGGGAATTAGAAATCAAGTGATCTAATACAAGCAAGAGACCAACCAGAGGAAATTCCCCATCTGAGGGTTCAGCCAGAAGTGTGGAACCTGGCTTTTCTTTGGGGAATACTTGTCCCCAGTTTTCAAACAGCCAGGTTATATAGCCTGTCCATTGAACACTTAATTTTTTT
>NW_005850531.1:0-215 GCF_000455745.1 Alligator sinensis
CAGAGCTGCTCATGCCGTGGTTGATCCCAAACATATGTAGCAGAGGAAAAGCCTTGATTTAAGCAGTGTTTTTTCTATTCCATCAACAAATTTTATTTTTCTGATGCTGCTCTTCAACAAGAAGAACATTCAAGAACATTCAAGAAAAATGGCATAGCTGGATCCCTGTACTAGACACAGCACAGAACAGTAGGCCTGTGCAAAGTGGCTAGTAT
>NW_005850532.1:0-215 GCF_000455745.1 Alligator sinensis
AGGCTCTCGGCTGCTCTCCACAAGCATTCACCTGCTTGAGCGGCATTTGCACAATTCCACCCCCAAGCGCATCGGGTGCCCGCACCACCTTTCCGGCTTCTCACGCTCCACCGTAGCAGCCAGTTTGCCCAGGGCTCAATCCTGGCACGACCCGCAAGCCCAGCGGTCTCCTCTCCTGTGACACGGATGGCGTCATTAGCAAACAGACCATACGT
>NW_005850533.1:0-215 GCF_000455745.1 Alligator sinensis
ATACCTTTCAAACCAAAGCACATAAGATTGCATAAAATTACAGGAATACTGAAGTAAGCTGCATACTTTCTGCAAGAGTAAGTTACAAACTAGTTTGTTAGTTCCAAAAGACTACACATGCATTAGATTTGGGAGCAATTTATTCATGAATAAACTACTCATGAGTAAATGTACCTGAGAAAGAGCAGATTTGCTGCCAATGGAAAAAAAAAAAA
>NW_005850534.1:0-215 GCF_000455745.1 Alligator sinensis
AGCAACTTTGGAGCAGAAACTGAAGAATAGCAGAGATCAACAAGAGACAAGTTACTGAGGAAGAAGTACATAGGTGTGTGAAGCTGGGAACTGTACCTGATCAACAGGATCATTCCCAGGTTCCCCAGAAGGGTGGTGATATAAATCAGTAGGAACAGCATGAAGAGGGGAATCTTCAGGTCTTCATGATCTGTCAGCCCCTGGAGGATGAAGTA
>NW_005850535.1:0-215 GCF_000455745.1 Alligator sinensis
TTCTATCTGGCCTTCAGGGCCCCTTCAAAAAATAATTACTGGCCCATGCCTGTCCATCTGAAAGCCAGTGGGAGGTGTGGGCTTTCACAGATGGTGTGCTATCGGACCAGGTGGGCTCTGTGCCATCACCTCTATCAGGTTCCCAGCACTCTATCTGGGAATCCCATGTGGAGGAACCAAGTGGAATGGGGGTGACTGGACAGCCAGGGAGCCTG
>NW_005850536.1:0-215 GCF_000455745.1 Alligator sinensis
CCAACCAAGGAGCTTTGTTCTGACTGACCTTGAGAGATTTTAAGAAGTGTAACACTTCCTCTTGCTTTTGCTGCTCAATTAGAGATGAGCTGTCTTGTGAAAGGTGCCATCTAGAGTCGAGAGAACGCAAGACTGGTCCCTTGAGAGTGTGTGTTTGTACGTCTGCTGATGATGCAACGCTGCTGTGAGAAGAGGCTGACAAAGCTCTTCATAAA
>NW_005850537.1:0-215 GCF_000455745.1 Alligator sinensis
AGTTGTTTGCAATCGAGATAGGACTAAGCATTAAATTAAAGTGCAATTTCCAGAATTGGTTTCTAGTGTCACCACATGTCATTGCGTGATGTGCTGACTTTGGGTGGGCTGGCAAAGGGCAGATGGAAGTCGAATTCCTCTCAATGGAATCTGAACAACAGACAAGTCAATCCTAGTGGGGGATTCTCCCCACAGGCAGATTAACCAGAGTTTAT
>NW_005850538.1:0-215 GCF_000455745.1 Alligator sinensis
GAGGGTTGCCAAAATATGAAATATGCTTCCAGGAGACATCTCTCTGGTCACTGCACTCCCCTGAGCCTGCATGGCCCTGTGTGGTGTGCAGGTTCAAGCCAGAGTCCAGGTCGGAGGCACAGGTCTCCTGGGAAGCCCTGGGCAGGGCTCCAGGCACTGAGGGCAGCACTGATGCAAATCCTAGCCCAGCTCCCTTGTTAAAATCTGCAGAGCTC
>NW_005850539.1:0-215 GCF_000455745.1 Alligator sinensis
CAGGTTCACGTGGGGCCCCGTCCACACAAGAGGGGGCAGTGGGACAGCCCCAGCGGCCTCAGCCCAGGCTGTCCTGCTCTGTGCTGCCCGGGGGCTCTGCCAGGAGGCCCCGGAGACCCCCCACCCCTGCTTCTGGGCTCAGTAGAGGCTTTTTTTCCAGTTTTTATTCTGGTTTTTTTCTGGCTTTTTTTTTTTTAAGTGCTGGTGCCTGGGGT
>NW_005850540.1:0-215 GCF_000455745.1 Alligator sinensis
AGAAGACAACATGCCAAGGGACAGAACGCTGCCAAAGCTGGACGCTGTGTAGACATGGGAAGAGGAGGCTGTAGGGGGCGCTCGGCCAAGAAACATCACTAGTAGCCTGTGGCTGATGACTCTGAGAGACTAAGCGCCAATAAGGTTCATATCATCGACCTTGATGAGACAGGTAACAACATCGTGGTTGGTGGTAGGCGGGGTGTAGGGGAGGT
>NW_005850541.1:0-215 GCF_000455745.1 Alligator sinensis
TTCCCTGCAGCACAATGTAGGGATTGTGAAGATAGTATGTTCTGCTCCCTGCTGGAGCAGTGGAGTCCAGCAAGCGATACACTGTCTCCCTGGGTGGAGGGATGCTGGGGGACTGTGCTATGCAGAAGTGCACATGGGCAGTATGTACAACCATTCGCTCTCCCAGGAGAAAGTCTTCCAGGAATGTTTTAACCCTGGTTGTTCCCAGGTTATTT
>NW_005850542.1:0-215 GCF_000455745.1 Alligator sinensis
TCTTTGATAAGCAAGTCCCCAGTCTTGCCATTCAGCTGGAAATGCCGGCTCGCGGCGTCCGACACCAGGCGGGCCCTGCGAGCAGACAGGCTCCTGGGCTCCAGCCCCACATCCTTTGCCACATTAGCCACGAAGGACCCGCTCTCCATTTCCTCCGGCACCGAGTACCGCACCGTCTCCGAGCCGATCGCCCCCACGCACAGGAGCAGAAGGAC
>NW_005850543.1:0-215 GCF_000455745.1 Alligator sinensis
CTCGGGACCTGGTCTGATCCTGACCTTGCCTGCTGCTGATGCCCTGGTTATGCCCGGGGTCTCCAGCGCTGCCTGCCCGTGTCCCGGTCGCAGCAGCTGGCAGTAGGTGCCCCATGCAGCTCAGGGCAGTGTGGGCATCTACCAGCCCTCTCCATGCAGCCCTATGTGCTGCTGCCAGTCCGGGACTAGGAGCTCTGCCTATACATGTGTGGGGC
>NW_005850544.1:0-215 GCF_000455745.1 Alligator sinensis
TTTATTGTAGCTATATCCTTTTTTTCAGATATCTGAGATTCTTGTATCATCTTTAAATTTAAATTGAGGTTGTCCGCATAAGGGAATAAAGGGGGATCTTGTTAAATCAGAAGATCTTAAGGCTTTAATTTTCTGCAATACACTCTGTGAAGAGTTAAATGTACAGGTGACCCTTGCCAAAATCGGTGAATAAGGAGGGGGGGTGGGGGCACGGC
>NW_005850545.1:0-215 GCF_000455745.1 Alligator sinensis
CTCTGAGCATCATGGACAGCACAGACATGCGGTGGGCGGGTCAGTCCTATCATGTCAGGAAGAGCAGCAGGTGGTGCCTACGGCCTCCTGGGAGATGCTCAACTGCACCTGCCACCTCTCCCTGCGCAGTCCCTGCCCCCCGGCGCAGACCGGGCTCCTGGCTGGGCCACGCACTAGAGTCCACTGCCCAGTACCTGGTACCCGAGGATGTCCCC
>NW_005850546.1:0-215 GCF_000455745.1 Alligator sinensis
GGTCCAATAAAATATATTGCCAGAAATAGATGCCTCTTGATTTGAAGGCAGAATTGTACCTTTTCAGTTTGTCTTTGTACAGTGGGTTTCAGCACATGGCTACATTAATAACTACTGATATTGAGAATCAGCACAAAGAACTCATGGAAATAGGACACCCTTGATTTGGAGATTGTGAAAATTATTATTTCTGGTGTTATGGTGATTATAATCCC
>NW_005850547.1:0-215 GCF_000455745.1 Alligator sinensis
GGTGGGGGATTTTCTCTCTGGTGATATTTTTGCTCACCAGTGTTAGCATCCAGTGGGCTAACCATGGATTAGAAACTCGGCCTTCGTTAACTTTTCCAGATAAAACAAATTTAATGGGAGTATGGCTGGTATGTAATGTTATAGGGCTAGAGCCTATAAGATACTCCCAGTGTTGGAGTGCCCATGTTAATTCATAGATTCATAGATTCATAGAT
>NW_005850548.1:0-215 GCF_000455745.1 Alligator sinensis
TAAAGTCCTGCTGTAGTGACACAGCCACATTTCTGGTAATCTTGGGACACTCGGCCAGGACAGAGATAAGACTGAAATCACCCAGACGGGCAGCACTAGGGCCCAGAGGCCATAACCACTGCAAAGCTTGCTGCCAGGTTGAAGCTGATGCTGCATGTTAAGGTAGGTGGGAACTTACAGTGCCATCACACAGGAGCTGCTGTGTGGACACTAGG
>NW_005850549.1:0-215 GCF_000455745.1 Alligator sinensis
CCGATGATCTCACAAGGTCCCTTCCAGCCTTTATCTTCTTTTTACTTATTTTTATATTTGGCAATAGGGAGATGACTATTGTTTTCACCATTCCCTCTTCTTTTCTTAGAAACTGCCATGATTGTTTCCCAAATGGGTCAAGTGCTAACTACTAGTGTATTGAAATGTGGATAGTCATAGAGCGATGGTCATAAACTCCTAGAAGAAGATTTCAG
>NW_005850550.1:0-215 GCF_000455745.1 Alligator sinensis
TTGCCTACATGGTAAATTATGTTTATTTCAAAATCAGTGTTTTCGCTCCTCACTTCCACATGTTCAAGGTCTGACAGTAAAGAGGGGGGAATACACGGCCGGGAGAAGAAGGTGGGGAAGGGGAGCGTGGCTACATGCCTCCCTTCTCCCCCCACCCCCCGATTTATTTTCCCTGTTCTAGCACTGGGAGAGGGACAAATTCAAGGCAAACCTCC
>NW_005850551.1:0-215 GCF_000455745.1 Alligator sinensis
TGTCCCAAGTATAAGCATGGAACGGTACTCGTCCAGAATAGAAATGTCCTTGGGAGGGATGTGACCCCACATAACCATCTTACTATGTAGTTGTAGGATTGTAAGGCAATCTTAGGCATGGACTTCAGCATTGAAAATGAGGTCAATTCTCCTCAAGTACAGCTATGCATCCCCACAGTTGCTTCATTTTATGAAAGATTTAAAGAACTCAAAAT
>NW_005850552.1:0-215 GCF_000455745.1 Alligator sinensis
TTGAAATGGGTTGCCTTTGCCTGCTGCCATGGATGTGGAGCTGCGGGAACTGGAGGAAGAGAAGAGTTGGTTGGGAGAAGGCACTCTGGGGCCCATTCCCACCAGGCAGAGATTACCAAAGTCCTCTGCAGTTTGTGTGTTAACCAGCAGGGGCACTTTGTGTACCTAGTCGGGAAATCCAGGGCTCATCAGCCCTGGATCCTGCCAAGAACTGT
>NW_005850553.1:0-215 GCF_000455745.1 Alligator sinensis
TGAGATGGGCTGGTGGTGTGCCCTCTGTCTACGGTTGCCTTCAGATCCCACCCTCAGGGATCCTTTGTTACCCTGAAATCCTTCTTTTTGTCTTCTTTCTGCTCTGATGATTTGTTTCCACGCATCATTGATTGCTCTCCCAGTGGTCATCATGCTATCCACATTCTGTTCTGTCAGCATAACTCTTTGTTCCCATAAACCCATCACATGCATAC
>NW_005850554.1:0-214 GCF_000455745.1 Alligator sinensis
TTTAGTTAGTCTATAAAGTGCAAATCTACCATGTCTTTTACTTGACTTGAGACTAACACAGCAAACTATGTCTCTCTGCTCAGACATATGAAGTCAGCTATGTGCTAATGGCTTATAGCTTAGGCAGCATGGTCACAATCTATTGCCCTTCTCAGACCCAAAATGTGGCTAGGCCATCAAGCATCCAGGAGGGAAAGCATCCTGACAAAAGAAG
>NW_005850555.1:0-214 GCF_000455745.1 Alligator sinensis
AGGCACATGCCTGCAGTGGGTCAGGCTAGAAACCAGGGGGGCGCTAGAGCAGTCCTCCCTTCCCTTTTACAGGGCTGGGCTGAGTGGCCAGGTTCCAGCACGATTAGGGAGGGGTTCCCACCCCCAACCCGCCCCTGCCCTTGACAACAGAGCATTTCTCAGCTCTGTTAGCATTTATCACCTCATCAGAAAACAAACAGTCTCTCTCATTAGT
>NW_005850556.1:0-214 GCF_000455745.1 Alligator sinensis
GAGAGGACCCCTAGCTTTCTGTTCTCTGCAGCTACCAATAAAGCATTACATAATGAAGCTAACATAATTTTTGCATAGGAGAGCATAAAACCAACAAGAAGCAGACAAATCAGTGTCTTTGTCCAAATAATACAGAGGAGAGGAGCCCATCCAGGGAAAGGACAAGAGCTGGCTTGGGATATGTGTCTTTATCTATACCTTCCTCAATCTTTTA
>NW_005850557.1:0-214 GCF_000455745.1 Alligator sinensis
GACCCAGAGTTGAACCTGCACCTAGCTCTGCTCTCTACTGCATCACATCTTCTGCCCTGTGCCTGCGCCCCTAGGACTTGAACTGTGACAGGCCCCTACCTGGTTTACCTTGGTGTGGCAGCCCAGGTGGCCAGGTCATGACCAGCACAGCTGGCACTCCACAGCCAGAGGGCACATCTCCGGCTGGCACAGGGCCCAGTGGCTGCAATGCTGG
>NW_005850558.1:0-214 GCF_000455745.1 Alligator sinensis
AACCCTGCTCAGACCCCGTCCCTCTCCCGTCCAGCGCCGCTCTCTGCCACCCCGGCACCCGGGGACCGGGCAGGATGGAGCCAATTCGGGGCAGCTCTGATACCCATATACCAGGGGCCAGGGTGGGAGGCCGAGGAGGGGACCCCGATGCCCACTGGGGAACTGGTACCCAGGACGGGGACTGAACTGGGGACCTCCCCCCCTCCAGCAATGA
>NW_005850559.1:0-214 GCF_000455745.1 Alligator sinensis
AAACTTTGGGTGGACCAGGAATCAAAAGGGGTGTGTGATTACCACTTCACCACCACCCCTTGATCCACCTAGCTATGTTCCTTACCAGCAGTAAACAGTGGGGAATTTAGAGCCCTTCAGGGTCAGGCAGCAGCTGTGAGGTGGCTTTGAGGATCTGAACTTGAGGCTTAAGTACCTGAAATGGCTATAAGGTGCCTACATTCCCTCCTGAGTT
>NW_005850560.1:0-214 GCF_000455745.1 Alligator sinensis
TCTTGTATATTGTGTGTGGGGAGGTAAGGGGTTGTATGTGGGAGGGTATAGTTGGGGATTGAGTGTGTGTTTGGTGGGTGGACTGTGTGGAGGAGGGTGGAGGTGGGGGCGGGTGTGAAGAAGTGTGGAGTATGCAGTTGGGGTGGGGGGATTGTATGTGGGGGGGTGGGAGGCAGTGGATGTGTTTGGGGGTATGGAGGGGCTGGGGTGTGTG
>NW_005850561.1:0-214 GCF_000455745.1 Alligator sinensis
TCCCTCATTTTCCTTAGTCTTAAACATGTCAAAGTCGCTACTGTCCATGCACCTCTTTGTCCTTTCATAATATACTTTCAGCATCGTATTTTACTAGAGGTCCCAGCTGAGGCTGGAGCCCACGCGACTGTAGCAGACTCAAAACCCAGTTGGGCCATGCAAAGCAGCTTTTAAAGGCTGGCAGAACCCGAGCAAGGAAGAATTGTTTCTGAGC
>NW_005850562.1:0-214 GCF_000455745.1 Alligator sinensis
TGCAGAATCCATGGGTTGCTCTGCTAAAATAAGAAAGGCCTCAAAACTGCTTGTTCCTGAGGCCAGACACCAGCCTGGGCAGCGCCTCAGGCAAAGGAGGGCAGAGGATGATTAAAATCCCTTGTGTCCGGGTGGGCACAGGACCTCAGTTGGGGTCTTCTCAGCTTCCCATCATGCTCCTTTTTGGCAGGGGTACTGGCCAGAGCTGGCCAGC
>NW_005850563.1:0-214 GCF_000455745.1 Alligator sinensis
GGACACCCTGGGGACTTCTTCAGTTTAAACGTATGTTCTTCAGCCTCCATGGGGTGACCGCTTCATTTAAGTGCCTAATGCATAGGATGTAAGCCCCTCACCAGAGTTATGCTTTGACATAAATTGATGACATTATAATTTTTTCACAAACTTGGGAACAAAATTGTCGACATTTACAGGTGGTCTTACAAGAACTAAGAAAGACAGGACTGAC
>NW_005850564.1:0-214 GCF_000455745.1 Alligator sinensis
GGCTGCTGCTGCTGCCAGTGTTGCTGCCACAGCCAGACCCATCCCCATTGACCAGGCACCGTCTGCTCCGCACCCACCTCCAAGGGCACAGGATGGAGTAGACAGGAAGAGTCTCCATGGAGACTGGTCTGGGACCCCTATGGGCAGGGTGTGCTTGGCCAGATGGATGGGGCCCTGAAGTTTGGCACCCACAGCAAAGCCTGAAGCGGCAGCC
>NW_005850565.1:0-214 GCF_000455745.1 Alligator sinensis
GTATCAATCAGTTAATCCAACCCACAAAACATTAACACAGCCCACACATATATGAACTCCTTCCATTCCAGTAATAACACATACAGGAGTGGGGGACTAGAATAGACCTCCCGGGTTTCTGAGCCCTGTTTTCTTGTTTTTAGAGGCAACACAATCATATAAATCCCTCCCATATATTTATCGAATCCTAATACCAGGCACAAAAACCCACTAA
>NW_005850566.1:0-214 GCF_000455745.1 Alligator sinensis
TTTCTCCAAATGAGAATCTTTTAAATTTCTCCAAATGTGAGTCCTTTAGTTCCTAAAAAAGGTCAGTCTATTGATCATGTAGCCCGGGTGGTACTCAGACAAGATACCCCCCTGTCCAATTGAAGGGATTTAGCAAGTGCTAGTGCGCTGTGGGAGAGGCAGTCACTCCCCTCCTATCCCCTGCAGAGTACAGCAGAGACCAGTTGGAACATAA
>NW_005850567.1:0-214 GCF_000455745.1 Alligator sinensis
GCTGCTGTGCGTGGACCTCCTGGCTGCCAGGCCTGCCCTTGCCCACAGGAGGGAAGCAGCTCTCCAGGCGTGGTCTCCAGCAGCCGCATGCAGTGGCAGGGAGAGCTGGGGCATTTCATGCAGCGCAGAAAGTTCTCACCCAGAAATGAATGACGACCTCACCCATCCTTGAACCCCCTCCTGAGCACCAGGGACTGCCCTAGCACCAGTGTCT
>NW_005850568.1:0-214 GCF_000455745.1 Alligator sinensis
GCCAACATCTTGCAAGTTGAGGTTGCGGGTGATTTTTGCATTCTGCCCAACAACATTGCTGGCCCCTGGCAGAGAAGATGAACTTTTTATGTTTAACGCGAGAGGGGCACATCGCTGAAACCGGAGCTGGAAGATGATGCCAGTGTTGGAAAACAAGCAAGGTCAAAGTACTTGAGTGCAGGAAGTCTTCAGACATCACCGGCTGGTTCTGTGC
>NW_005850569.1:0-214 GCF_000455745.1 Alligator sinensis
GGGAAGCTGGGTGTCTGGCAATCACCTAGGCCACTGCAACCAGGCTCCTGAACCCCCGTGACACACTAGGTTCTGTCCACTTTCACAGGATCCTCGTCTCACCAAACCCCATATCCATGCTCAGACTTCTCCACAGGGATAGCTGGGGTCTCATCACAGCTCCTAACCTGGGACTCCCTATGCTTGACCAGTGCTTATGAAGGGTTGAGGCCCC
>NW_005850570.1:0-214 GCF_000455745.1 Alligator sinensis
CAAAGCCCCATGGACATTTATCTTCCAATTCTTTCAGGAGCAAATCTGGAGGCACCTGGATGTTTTGGAGGAGGAAAAAGAAGAGATTCTAGCTCTTATAGCCCAAGAGGATGAGCAAAGCCAGGAACCGCTGGTAAGTGCCATGGGTCTGGTTCTAGGCCTGATTCACTGAGGGCAGGTATGCTGCAGTAAGAGGAAGGATGATTCACTAGTT
>NW_005850571.1:0-214 GCF_000455745.1 Alligator sinensis
ATTTTTGGTGTTACTGTTGGAGAGTCTTTTTTGACCCACATGTCAGGGCTGTAGCTTTGAACCCAGGACCTTAGTCTAATCAGCATGGCTATCTCTCCCAACCCACCACTCTATTATTCTGCTTTGATAGGCTGGTTGAGGCCTATCTGAAGCCTCTATCTGTGCCTGAGTCGCTGTCTACTCCCTGACCCCTGAGTTGGTGGCCTGGGTCTCA
>NW_005850572.1:0-214 GCF_000455745.1 Alligator sinensis
AGGGATAGGCAGGCCCACGCTCTTGGAGGAGTTGAGGGAGCAGGGCAGGCCTGTACCCTCAGCATGTGCCTGGCATCCCAGTAAAGAGCTGGTCTGGCTCAGAGCACCTGCACCATTTGCTGGCTGGGTCACTCACAGCAGCGAGTGAGTGGCTGTGGGGGAGCTCGGCCACATCATAGAAGGATGTGGGTTAGGCTACATGGGGGGCAAGGAG
>NW_005850573.1:0-214 GCF_000455745.1 Alligator sinensis
TCCAGGAAGATCAGGGTCTGCTCCCATTCCAGCTCAGCTTGGTCCTCGTCTTGCGAGGAAGCTAATTGTTGGATGATTTGTAGTTCTGAGTGGAGCTCTTTCAGAAACAAGACGGTCTCTTTTCCTTCCTTTCCAGTCAGGTTAGGGTCCCAGGTCTCCCCTTGTCCTGGAGGTACCTCACCTGAAGGAGGCAAGAAGAAGTAACCACCAAATA
>NW_005850574.1:0-214 GCF_000455745.1 Alligator sinensis
GTCGCAGAAAATCATAACTTATTGTGGTCTCGAATGTCAGCAAAAGGTAGATGATACCCAGCTCTGCATGACACTAGTTTCTGATGATAGCATTATCACCAACTGCCTTAGTGGATGGGCACCACACTTGCATCAAGTGTTTGGGAGTGGTTGGATGACAGCTGTTTAGAAAGAAGATAGAAATATAGCATAGTACAGTTAAAAAACACTTTGT
>NW_005850575.1:0-214 GCF_000455745.1 Alligator sinensis
GTAGCAGGGGAGGGCATACCAGCGTGGGGCAGCATAGGGCTCCAATGGGGCAGGGATCCTGCACCCACCTGGCAGGTGCTTCCCTGGGTGCAGGGCCAGCTGGCGGTAGGCAGGGCACACGCCCCAGACTCATGACACCTGCACCCCAGGGCAGCAGCACGGCCCAGGCTGGCAATCCTGTACCCACAGCCCTTGGACCCCGCTACTGTCTCCC
>NW_005850576.1:0-214 GCF_000455745.1 Alligator sinensis
CGTTGGAGCTGCTTCCCTTAAATATTAATTGAACCTGTCTCTCTCTCATCCCATTGGGCTATCTGATCGCTCCCCTCTGCTGTAACGAATATGTAATTATTTATGCAAAGCAGAATTGCTGTAATGGGAGATAGTGAAAGACCAGTATCCTGGCGGTTAAGGCATTCCCCAGAGTCCTGGAAGATTCAGGTTCCTGCCCTGGTCTGAATCGGAC
>NW_005850577.1:0-214 GCF_000455745.1 Alligator sinensis
AAGCCCTGCCCCTAACGTACCTGTGTCCCAGTGGTGTCTGCAGCTCCCTGAGCACATGCCCAGCTTCCTGCTGGCCTCACAAAGGGCCGGGGGGTTGCTGCCGGTCATATGAGTGTACTGTGGACTCTGGTTAAGGACACAGCCTTGGCACTGGAAACAGGCAGTGCCCTCACTCAAGCTCAGAGCAAGCAATGCAGGAGCATCCTGAAAGGAG
>NW_005850578.1:0-214 GCF_000455745.1 Alligator sinensis
CAACTGTCACAACTGCCACCCAGTCCACCACTCATTTGTCTACACAACCCACCCACTCCAAAATGACTCCAACCACTACAACCGAAGAACCCAGCACAAGCACAAAGGGCACCACAGCCACTCCATCTACCGTGGGGTCCTCAACCCCGGCCCCAAGCACCACAACCACTACAGCTTTAACACCTTGTGAGCCGGTATGCACGTGGAGCAAATG
>NW_005850579.1:0-214 GCF_000455745.1 Alligator sinensis
TTGTCTGCATTTTCCCCACTGAGTTAAATGCGTGTCCTTAATATTACTTAGAACATTTTTTCTTCAGCTATTCATGCTTTGCTCTTATTTCACAATTTTATATCAATATATTACAAAGCCCATTTACGAATAGATAAATAAGATTATCACTATTCCAACAAGAAGAAACTTAGTTGTGCACTTATATAGTTTATTACTACCCTAGCGCGTGCAG
>NW_005850580.1:0-214 GCF_000455745.1 Alligator sinensis
GCTGAGAAACAGGGCTGATTAAGGACGGCTACATTAATTCCAGTCGAGGAGGAAGACCCCACAGTTCACGGTGCGTTTGAATCTCGCAGGATAAGTTGTAGACGCGCTAACTTTCAGGAACGCTGCTTGAAATGTCAGGCTCCCGCCTTCAGCTCTGCTGGTCAAGATCCATGGGATTCGCTCATTCTTGGACCAAGCCTGTGGGGCAGAACTG
>NW_005850581.1:0-214 GCF_000455745.1 Alligator sinensis
CAGCCAGTGTAGGTCTGTCAAGGGAAACGGGGCTAAATTCCTTCTTGGACAGGGTAACTCGGGAGGGGGATATGAGGAAATGAGTGGCAATTTAATGAGGTTTTTGGCAGAAACCCATGTGACCTTCGAATAAACCAACTGGGGTCTAGATGCAATCACCATGTACTCCCCCAATGTCTTCAAGATGCTATTCTCAGAGAGCAGCTACCGGGGG
>NW_005850582.1:0-214 GCF_000455745.1 Alligator sinensis
AGGGATGTGTCCTCTGACATCCCTAAACCAACAATGGCTGCTACCAAGGAGGCTATGGATTACACCGAATATGACCTATAAATATATTCTTCCTATTAAAGTATCTACTACTGCCAGTGTTAGAGAAAGGCTACTGGCTTGACAGACCATTGGTCTGACCTAGTATAGCACTTATGTTCTTATTATTTTGGCCACCCTAACTGTAAAATATTGC
>NW_005850583.1:0-214 GCF_000455745.1 Alligator sinensis
TAGTCAGTCTTGCACTAGAAGTTCATAGTTAGCTGTTTGTCCAGTATGATCTATAAAGCTCTTGTTTTCCCAGTTACACTTTCCCCATCTTCAGTTTTGGCTTCATTCCCCCTCCCCAACCCCAATATATCACTTTTCATTTCACTTTATTACAATATATTTTTCTTTGAATAACATCATTTTACCAAGTAATCCAGATGATTCTGTATGATTG
>NW_005850584.1:0-214 GCF_000455745.1 Alligator sinensis
TTCAGTGACAGTGGAGTTTCCATTCATGGAAAGTGAATCAGCAGAGTTTACTTCCCTCTTTAGGAGCAAATTGTGCAAGTTTTTTTCTGGCTTGAGGATCTAGCTTTTCCACGTAAGCTCAGAAACTAAGAAACATCAGAGGACTGGAGTCTGATATTGTCCTCTAGAGCGGGAAATATTGCACATGCAGACTTTTGGGGAACAGAAGGAATGG
>NW_005850585.1:0-214 GCF_000455745.1 Alligator sinensis
ACTGTTTCAACTTTAACCCTGCTTCATCCAGAGCCTAAGTGAGGGCATTGTGTCTGACTTGTACCATTACAGGATCATAAAGATATAACAGAAGATAAAAACTAATGCAAACTCCCATTTTTGCATACCCTGAGGTGAACAGGGCAGATCTCTCCTTTTGGAATATTAATTTCAGGTTCTGTGCAGACTGAGGCAGACATCAAGGCATTATAGA
>NW_005850586.1:0-214 GCF_000455745.1 Alligator sinensis
AGCCCTACTCAACCCACTTCTGGGCCCTCACAGCCACCCCCTCTCTGGGGTTACACATCTTCCCCCTCCTTCGGGGCTCCAAGGTTTCCCTCCCCTGTGGAAGCTCAGGTGGCAACATCTGTGCCTTGCCCCACCTGGATCTTACACCATCTTTGGGCTCAGGTGTCTGTAACCTGACTGGCCCCTTGTAGCCTCAGTTTTGTGGGGGTTAGAG
>NW_005850587.1:0-214 GCF_000455745.1 Alligator sinensis
GTCATGTGATTGGCTCCTTGAAAGCACTCTAAAGCCATACCCTAGCAGAAGAGCGTGGCTGCAAAGCACTCTGATTGCGTGACAAACTAACCCTCATTGTATGATAGTTCAAATGAAGGTGCTCCAAAGCGGAGCTCATTTATTAACTTTTGTCTGCTGTGGTGCTAGGGCTGCTGCAGCACAGCCCAACCCCCCAGTGCTGTCTCAGGATGGG
>NW_005850588.1:0-214 GCF_000455745.1 Alligator sinensis
TGTGGGGGGTGCAGTGCCAAAGACTTGACCCATGTTACAAGGAAAATAGGCACGTGCAAAGGGACTAAGAGCAGAGCCCGGAGCCTTCGCAGCGTGAGGTTCAGAAGTTTTGAAACAACGAGGGAAAATTGCCTAGTAAGCCCTAGGAACTACCTGGGGTTACTAGGAATAACGGCCAAAAAGTGTTAGAGAGCAGGTTCAGGCTGGACGTCAG
>NW_005850589.1:0-214 GCF_000455745.1 Alligator sinensis
GCAGAGGTTGGCCTCAAGCACAGATCTTCCTCACACTCCCCAAACTGAAAACTCTTCTGATGACAGCTGACAGCAGTGTCCTTTGCACTGGGCTGGATAGGAATTAGTATTCGCATGTCACAAGCCTTTTTTCCTCTCAGGAGTGATGCCAAACACATTTAAATGGGACAGACCCATCTTCTGTCAGTCCCTTCCTTCTCTTGGCATGTCCTTA
>NW_005850590.1:0-214 GCF_000455745.1 Alligator sinensis
TACTGCTTCGAGGATATCATCATTGCTAATTGCCATTTGAAACTCCTAAATTGATTCGGTAATTACATCTAATCGGTACTGACGCAGAAGAACTGAAAGCGCACTTGAATTAAGCGCCTTCGGCTTCCTTCTTCGCTGCGAGTGCAGCCAACGCACGGGCAAAGCCGGAGACCGGAGCCTGCATCACACCCAGCAACTGGGAGATGAGGACTTC
>NW_005850591.1:0-214 GCF_000455745.1 Alligator sinensis
GGTCCAAGGATATGAACTCTTCTGCTGGGTGGAGTCTCTGGTTGCTTTTGCAATGATTGTATCCCAAAGCCTGATGACCAGGAGTGGGGATGGGAAGGTACTGCCTACAGTATTGCTCTTGTTACACCAGATCTAAGATGAGCCTGTTGGACTGTGAAGAGTGTGGCCTGCATGCTGTCTTGAAAAGCATTTATAGACATGCTCCAGGAGGCGG
>NW_005850592.1:0-214 GCF_000455745.1 Alligator sinensis
ATGGGCTGCCCAAGGAAGCCTGTACTGACTAAGTACCTGTGCAATTCAAGAAGCGAGGCTTGCCATGGTGCCCAGTGGTGCTGTTGGGAGTTGAATAACCTGGAGAACACTTGCAGGAATAAGTGCCCGGAGTGTTGATGCAGACGGTGTTTGGGCCACAGCGGGTGGGGTCCTGAGAGCACTCATCCACATCTAGACACAAGAACGCAGCACT
>NW_005850593.1:0-214 GCF_000455745.1 Alligator sinensis
CCTGCTGATGATGATCACCATGGTGCCCTGGATGCAGCTGAGAACCTGATGCAGGGACCGGAGCTTCAACAGTGCCCCAGGCAAGCCCACGCTTTCCCACAGTGTGCACTGCTGCCTGGAGGGGTACGTCTGCCTATGATATGAGTCCTGATCCCCGCAGATGAGGTGGAGATCACTGCTCCTTTCAGTGAATTACTCTGCAGATGACAGGCAG
>NW_005850594.1:0-214 GCF_000455745.1 Alligator sinensis
TGTAAAAAGTGTGCGCGCTTCAAGAAGAAGAAAAAGAAGAAGGAAGAAAGGAAGGAAGGAAGAAGAAAGAAGAAAAAAACTCCTGTGCTGACACCATCGCCTGTTGTTCTTGGGACGCTGGAAGAACAGATCATCTCCCTTCAAGAACTGTGCCTGTCAGCTCTGCAGCCTGAGTACCTCGTGTGGTGAGATCCCAGCGCGCTCTCTCTCTCTT
>NW_005850595.1:0-213 GCF_000455745.1 Alligator sinensis
CCCCCCCCACTGGCCCCGCCTGCTCCCCCAAGACTCCCTGATCCCTTCCCTGCCCTGCCCCACCCCTCGCCTGCCCTCTGAGCCCCTGATCCCTTCCTCACCTGGGGGTGACAGCCCCAGTGGCCCCAGCCTGGGCCCTGCTGCCCCCTGCTGCCCTGGTGTGGGGCTCTGCCAGGAGGCTCTGGAGCCCCCATAGCCCCTGCTTCTAGGGTG
>NW_005850596.1:0-213 GCF_000455745.1 Alligator sinensis
ACCTGCTGGGATGACATCATCGCATGCCCCTGACCCTCCCGGGGCCTGCCCCACCCCCACCCCATGCTCCAGCGCCCAGGTCGGGAATGCCCCGGGGATGAAGGGGCCGGAGAGGACGTCCGGATTTCTGTTCCCCTCACTTCCCCGCGGGGCGACGGTGGGTTCCCATCAGGGACTGACCTGCGAGTCCTGGGACGCAGCGAATTCCCCGGC
>NW_005850597.1:0-213 GCF_000455745.1 Alligator sinensis
ACATTTTGAAAATTAAAACACTTACGGCTCACAGTAAGTTTCAAACTTTCTGTATTTCTCCTAAGCATACAGTGCATATTGTATGTCTAGCATAAATGCATTTTTAAAGGCTATTCTTCAATACATTCAGGACAAATTTTGCGAACTTGGGTACTTAGGATCATAGGGAAGCCAATAGAAATATCCCTGACTAAACCATTCCAGACAAGTGTC
>NW_005850598.1:0-213 GCF_000455745.1 Alligator sinensis
AAAAAAAAAAATGAAATGAAGAAATGAGTTGGCATTCAACAGGCAATCATTTAAAAAAATCCTTAGAATTTTTTTTAATCCTAAAAACAAAACACAATAAAACAAAACAAAACCTTTTTATTGAATTTACCTCCACCCAGTAAAAATATTTTATTTTGCAATTTCTAAGTTTTGATCAAAACTGAAAAGAATTCAACAAAAATGAAAAAAAAA
>NW_005850599.1:0-213 GCF_000455745.1 Alligator sinensis
CACACACACACACACACACACAGCATGGGGCAGCGGAGATTGGCCCTGGCCCTCTGGCACCTGTACTGCCACTGCCCCATCGCACAGATGCAGCTGGGGATGTCATGGCACCATGGGGCTCCATGCACTACTGGGCAGCTGGGGCCGCTGGGGCTGTCACCTGGGGCCCAATACCACTCAGCCTGAGTAGCCCCAGATGCCCGACAGCGCAAA
>NW_005850600.1:0-213 GCF_000455745.1 Alligator sinensis
TCATTGCGAGCATTCTAAACCTAGGAAATTTAATTAAGATTAAACTTAAAAGAAATCTAGACACGTGAGGCTACCAAGCAACATCAGCTCCACTGCAAGCTCTGAGGTGGAAACGTCTAAAAATTAGTGTAATATACTTTGGGCTGCAAGCATTTTTAAATCCTTTAATGGTTGTTATATGGTTATAACAGATTGTCAGTACATACATATATA
>NW_005850601.1:0-213 GCF_000455745.1 Alligator sinensis
GAACCCCAAGTGATGGAGGGTACTTTCCTACAGCCTGGATTTGTGCCTCAAAACCTCTGTGAGAAAAATAGCTTAGGTCACATCCATGTCCCTTGCATGTCCTCCCCTCTAGCTGTCAGTGTACTCCCTTTATGGGTCCCAGTCTTCAGTGCCTGCCCCTTCTAGGCACGAAGCAGCTGGTCAACTAAATCAGGGTGGACAAGTCCATTAAAC
>NW_005850602.1:0-213 GCF_000455745.1 Alligator sinensis
CATGGGTCCCCTGCATCCCACTTCTGCAAGCGCCCAGGAGCCCCTTGCAGGCTAGAATGCCACCCGCCTGCAAAGGGAAATCGGCTGTTTCCCAATCCCTGCAGGACATTGCGAATTGGAAAGAAGTGCTGTCCTGGAGTCATGCCGCCCAGGACCGGGACTTGTCCTAATCGGGGACTGGGTAGTCACCCTAGCTGAGGGGCTGGGGGAGGA
>NW_005850603.1:0-213 GCF_000455745.1 Alligator sinensis
AAAAAAAAAAAAAAAAGTCTTCAGCTAGCTTTAGAATTAATGACAGCAGATAATTTATCACCCGACTGACGAGTCTGTTATGAAATCCTTCCAGCTGTATTTCTCACGGGGTGTGGGAAACAATAAGAGGGCTTATTGCTGACTTTATCAAATAGAAGAGCAAAGCAGGGAGAAAGGATGGGTTCGTATCCTGTTTCCATTTTGCTACGTGAA
>NW_005850604.1:0-213 GCF_000455745.1 Alligator sinensis
GCTATGTTAGAAATGGGGACACTGAGGCAGAGAAAGGCCCAGAGTGACATTTTGGGAAGTGGCCTCTGACACCAGGTGCCTCTGTTTTCATGTGCTTGGCTCTCCAGGGTGCAGAAGCCCCCTCAGACAGTCCTTCTGACAGTAGCCGGAGCTGCAGGGGCCTGCCAGGGGGCCCCAGGCTGGGCCCCCAGATGAGGAAGCACCCAAATCAGT
>NW_005850605.1:0-213 GCF_000455745.1 Alligator sinensis
AAAGAATAGTGTTGGACATGGACAAATATACTTGTGAATCATACATTCCTGCACTAATTTGAAGTGTTGTGTAGGATACAGGCCCTTCCCAACTGATGCACTTCTTATTGTGTTAGAAGTGATGCTATTGAGGTGCTCTACAGTTAGGGCACTGGAGAGCAGATGTCCCAGTATGCTTCTAGGCCTCTTGACCATTATTTTCTAGAGGTTTCC
>NW_005850606.1:0-213 GCF_000455745.1 Alligator sinensis
CCCTACTTCATTTCTTGTGACACCCTGATACTAAGGTTGATTTAAAGAACAGCCATTCAAGATTAGTATGCATCCTTTCCAGATTTTTGTTCTCATCTGAACTTTCAGTAATAAACATTTAGGGTGTGTCTACTTGTGACACTCTGATTGGTTCCAAGTTGAATTTCAGGTGGTTTGGTTGAACTTCAACAATCCCTTATGTGGGCACTTTCC
>NW_005850607.1:0-213 GCF_000455745.1 Alligator sinensis
GCCGTCCCTCACACAGCCCCTGTCGGAGCCGCGCAGAGGCAGCGGGGACAGGATGCACCGGAGAGAGCAACAGTGCAGCGTGTCCTTCCTCTCAGCCCCCTGGGAGCCCTGCCGGGGCAGGCGCAAGACGGGACCTGCCTGTCAGGGGACTGCGAGCCTGAGAAACCAAGCCGAAGGGCAGTGTACACAGGGTCACAGATTCACAGACATTAG
>NW_005850608.1:0-213 GCF_000455745.1 Alligator sinensis
TAGTTGTCCTAGTAGTAGTATTTGTAGTAGTTGACATAGAAGTAGTAGCTGTTGTATTAGTGCCCCTCGTAGATATCCATGTTGTAAAAGAAATCGTAGTACTTGTTGTATTTGTAGTTGTATTAATAGTAGAATAGTTGTCGTCATAGTAGCAGTTGGTGTAGAAGATGTTAGTGTCATTGTATTAGTACTAGTAGGTATTGTCGTAGTAGT
>NW_005850609.1:0-213 GCF_000455745.1 Alligator sinensis
TTGGCAACTAAATTTTCTTGTATTTCAAGCCCTTAGGTTATGAGTTAGATATGTTTTCCCTGTTACTTCAGTATTGCCAGTTTGATAGACTTGGGTCTGTCTGTCAGTATTGTAGAGAAGAATAGTACTAAAAGGGAAAGAAGAGCATCTCTTCTTCTGCTCTTGAATCTCCAGTTCGCAACTGTTCTCTTGTGTTTAAGATTTAAGAACGCT
>NW_005850610.1:0-213 GCF_000455745.1 Alligator sinensis
GCTAAGCCTGATAGAGGGAGTCACCTGAGCTTGGAGGAGGGCTGGGTGTAGAGCAGGTATAAGCCCCGGTCCTGAGAGAAGCTGGCAGTAGCATGTTGGAGCCCACCGAGACACCTTCGCTTCTGCAGGATGGCTGCAGTCAGAAGGCCAACATGGAGGACGACATCCAGAGCAATCTGGAGGGTTGGGGAGGAACTAAGGGGAGGAGGAGGT
>NW_005850611.1:0-213 GCF_000455745.1 Alligator sinensis
GAACCTGGGGTCATTGCCCAGTGCTGGTGCCCCTAGCACCAATGAATCCACCACCCTCCAGCCCCACACTGGCCCTGGCTGCCTCCCCACATTGGCCCTTGCCCTGCACCGCCTGGGGGCCTCAGAACTGGAGGCCGGAGAGGGGCCAGTCTCAGCTATGCCACTAGGCAGGAGGGGATGGAGTCCCTGGGATCCCTGTACCTGCCCTGCCGT
>NW_005850612.1:0-213 GCF_000455745.1 Alligator sinensis
TTCTTAACTGAAACAATACTGGTTTACCCCTGTGCCTCTGAGCAAGATGGTGACCCCACCAGAGCTGATTGTCAGCCAAGTATTCTAGGTAATTGTATAAGTATCTTGGATCCATTATAAACATGGGGGTCAACTGACTCTTGCAAGTGAAGGTGATTGCAAACTGTTAACCCCTTTTGCCAGTGAATTCAACAGCTACAAAGTAGAGGTTTA
>NW_005850613.1:0-213 GCF_000455745.1 Alligator sinensis
GCAGGCTGTGCACACAGAATGCATGCATGTGGTTGGACAGCTGTGACGTCAGGGCGGGAAGCTGGGAAAAAAACAAACAAAACAGGGAGACTAGCTGAGAAGAGGCTAGCTGAAGCTGTGCTGAGAAGGCTTGCTTCTGAGGGGGCTTCTACCTGGACAATTGCTTCTAAGAGGACTACTGGCAGAAGAATTGTTGCCAAGTGAGCTGCTACT
>NW_005850614.1:0-213 GCF_000455745.1 Alligator sinensis
TCTGAAATATAAGTGTTTCAGAAACATGAGATGTAACTAGGAATGGTGGCACATTTCTGTGTTCGTAGGAGTAAAGGATCTTCCTTCAAAGCCCAGAATGGAATGAAGTCTTTACAAAGAAAAGCAAAAGCTTAAGCAAAGACTCAGCAGTGAAATGTTTTGCGAAATTGCAAAATAAGACAATTTTTTGTTCCTGCCATCAACCACATGCCT
>NW_005850615.1:0-213 GCF_000455745.1 Alligator sinensis
TCCCTTCCAGCCCTCGTTTTCTATGATTCTAGGTGTGCATCTACATGGGCATTTACGTTGCATTAAATTTTCTGTGCAGTAAGTTACTGCTCAGTAAGCAAATATAGACCAGCATCTACACAGGCAGGAGTTAAAGTGCTTTAACACTGTGTGTGGTCTGACTTGGGTCTAAAGTTCGTCCTAAGTCAGTCCACAAACAGGGTTACTGTGCAG
>NW_005850616.1:0-213 GCF_000455745.1 Alligator sinensis
CCTCCTCCCCCCCTCCTCCCCCTCCCCCACTCTGCACTGGAGCAAGCACAGTCACCTGCCAGCAAACTACAGATCAGCTCCGGGTCTGGACCATGGGGACAGCTGCCCCCAAGGGGAGCTGGCACCAGCTCAACCATCCTGCCAGGACCAATGCAGCTGGTACCAAGCCTCAGTCCCAAGGAAATGGTCCCCAGCAGCGAGGAGGTATCAGCG
>NW_005850617.1:0-213 GCF_000455745.1 Alligator sinensis
AGATGAGGGGCTTTTTTCCCTATGTTAAATGAAGGGGGGGAAAATGTCATCTTGGTTTTAAGTAAATGAGGACGAACAAACCATTTTCACAGAATGAAAAACAAAATGACTATTTTTCAGAATGATATTACACTATGGGTACGCCTACACATTCATTATTGCACGTGTAGATGCACATCATAGTAATAACAGGTACTAACAATGCACTGTAAT
>NW_005850618.1:0-213 GCF_000455745.1 Alligator sinensis
CCGGGCATCATCACCGTGGCAATCTTCTCGTTCCTGCTTTCCTGGACCGACTACGTGTTTTCGTTTGTGCTGGTCAACAGCGATACCAACAAAACATTGCCTGTCGGATTGGCTTCGGTCCTCGGGACGTTCGATGCGCGCTGGGGCGAGTTGATGGCAGGCGCGACCTTGATTGCGCTACCGCTGTTTGTCATGTTTATGTTCCTTAGCCGT
>NW_005850619.1:0-213 GCF_000455745.1 Alligator sinensis
GTGTGTGTGTGTGTGTGTGTGTGTGTGTCGGCAGCAGTGAAGGGGGAGGGGCCGCTTTTCCCCCAGCACACAGGCAGGCACAGAGCAGTGAGGGGAGAGGGGCTGCTCCTCCCCCAGCACCAGCAGCGATTAACACGCGTTAAAAAAATTAACTCAAAAACACATTAATGCATTAATCACGCATGTTAACTGCAATTAACTGACAGCCCTAAT
>NW_005850620.1:0-213 GCF_000455745.1 Alligator sinensis
CCTGCCTGCCCACTCCTCCTCTCCTGAGCTTGGTCCAGTTCCCCTCATGCACAGTAGAGGAAGGATGTGGGGTGCACAAGGGCAGGGAGAACAAGGGGTTGTGGGATTGTCACTGGAAGACTTCCTGTATCTTCAGCCTGCAGCACCTGGTGAGCTCTGAGCATGTGAGGGTGCAAGCAGGGTAGGCAGAGGGGGTTTCTATGTAGCTGTTCA
>NW_005850621.1:0-213 GCF_000455745.1 Alligator sinensis
AGGGGAGGAAATGCATTTTAAAATAAATAAACCCCCCCCCGAAAAAAACTGGGGGTTCTACTACAAATATACATACACAAACACATGCACACACACATATATAATAATATGTATGTACACACATGTGCACATACACACAGATGTAGTGTGTGTGTGTGTGTGTGTATTCTATACATATTTTATATCTATCGATCTATCTATCTATCTATCTAT
>NW_005850622.1:0-213 GCF_000455745.1 Alligator sinensis
CAAAAGGACCTAAAGTCCCATGGTCCTGCTAACTGAAGAGGTTGGGCATAGGAGTTGCAGATACGCTATGCTGTATTTATGCTGATACAGTTAAGCTAAGGCCCCACAAAAGGATCTTGGGCTTCACTGACCACTGATGACCTGATAAAAGAGTTGGTGAGCAGTAATGCTGATCCAAAGAAGCAGCAGCTGAACAACGTGAGGAGTAAAAAA
>NW_005850623.1:0-213 GCF_000455745.1 Alligator sinensis
ATGGGCCTGTTGTCCCTTAGTGTGGACTTCCAGGACCATACTTGGTCAAGGCATCTGCTAGTTTCCTTATATGGCAATCTATGGCAATGGTTTTCTTGCATAGGGGACCTATTTGGCCTCCATACATGGGTAAAGCCAGTCTGTCACAATCAGCAGCTAGTCCATAAAAAGGCCCCACCTGCCAGCAGGTCTCAGATCTCCCACCAGACAGGG
>NW_005850624.1:0-213 GCF_000455745.1 Alligator sinensis
TTTTCCAAAGCAATGTAACAATTATGAAATGTATACAAGTTTTTAAATCAAAACTAATGTGTCACCATGACTCTAAAAGGATATTATTACTATGATCTTGTTCATAAAAATGTATCATAGAATTGAGCTATATACCTTGTCATTTGACATGTATAACTAAAAAAGAACAGAGAAAGGACTATGAACTATAAGTAGTAAGGTGAAGGGGTTTTT
>NW_005850625.1:0-212 GCF_000455745.1 Alligator sinensis
TATGGATAAATATAAGGGGTTTTTTTCTGATGAAAGGGGGACAACAGTAGTGAAAGCATATGAAACTCTTGTTCAGCAGCATAACCCTTCAAGTTAACAAAATGGGTTAATCTACATGAGACGTTTATGGAGCAGTTGACTAAATAGCTGCGCAGTAAACATGGGTGAGTGGTGCTTCCCGAGTCTGGTGGGGCACCAACAGGGCACGACTG
>NW_005850626.1:0-212 GCF_000455745.1 Alligator sinensis
GTCTCTGGAGAGGCTGTGGGGCCTGAGGGGTGGTGAGCGGGTAATGCTGCCCATGGATAGGGTCACCATATGGGACAGTGTGAAATCTGGGACATTGCCCGCCCTCCCCACTCCCTCCCTTTGCAGGTAAAGGTAGAGTCAGGGCACCACTGGTATTACTACTGGGGCAGCTAAGGAGTCAATGTCCTGTTAATGATCCATTGTTTTCTTCA
>NW_005850627.1:0-212 GCF_000455745.1 Alligator sinensis
CTTGAAGCTGATGTACTCTGAACTACAGTTCTCTGGGAACAGGATGGGAAGGTGAGTGACAGTGATGGCTCTACTTCAGATTTCCTGGAAGAAAAACAGTGCCAAAACCTTCTGACTGACATAACTCACCTCCCAGATGGGTTACCTTAATCAAGCTGAAGTTCTGGCACCACTGTCCATCACCCTAGGCCACTAGGACTATCCACTGCCAC
>NW_005850628.1:0-212 GCF_000455745.1 Alligator sinensis
AAGTGCATGTGTGTGTGTATACTGTGTGTGTGGGTAGCATGTGTGTGTATACCATATATATAGTATGTATGTGTGTGTGGGTATACTATGCGTGTGTTTACATAGCGTGTGTATAGAATATATATATAGCATATATGTGTGTAACATATATATAGCACGTGTGTGTGTGTGTGTATAACTTATCAGGACTCACGGTAGAGGTGATATCTTTT
>NW_005850629.1:0-212 GCF_000455745.1 Alligator sinensis
CTGAGCTGAGAGCTAAATCCTCTCTCAGTTCAGGGGATTAAGTGACTGGTGTAGAGCTGCATGACCATGGTTTGGGATTCAGCATTCCCCTTCTCTCACTACTGAGCATAGTGTGCTCTGACCAGGTGACTATGTGGAGGGAAATGGGTACCAGAGTGTAACATCACAGATTTTTTTTTACCATGATGGGAAAGAAATTCTTAAACAGGGTA
>NW_005850630.1:0-212 GCF_000455745.1 Alligator sinensis
AATGCCTCATGTCAGCAGCCTGGAGGTTGAAGGTTGACGCCCACCTCCCTTGCCCCGAATGCAGTGCATGACATGGACTGGTGGTATACCCTCTGTCCACAGTGCCTTGGGTTGTGTCTTTCCTTAGAGTAGGATTTAATTATTCAGGTACATACTACAAATTGCACACTTTCCTCCCCTGCCCTCTTAATCCCCTTTCATCTTCTTATGCC
>NW_005850631.1:0-212 GCF_000455745.1 Alligator sinensis
CTAAGCTTACCCCACAAAGCAGCACAAAGGATCTCCGAGTTAAATTTCTTCTTGTATTTGCGAGTTTCTGGACTGTCGCTCTGTGGACGGATATTGGTTGGGTTGACATTGACAACAGAGCCTTTCCTTGCGTTTTCTCTCCTGACAGGTTCTGGTTTTGCACTAGATGCTGGGAGAAAAGACATACAGAGTCATGAAAAATGGAAGCCACC
>NW_005850632.1:0-212 GCF_000455745.1 Alligator sinensis
TTTTAGATTCTTGTTTCCAAAGCTGTATGTTACCTTGCACTTGCTTGCAATCATCACCGTCTCTTTTCTTTCCTTCCCCTTCCTCATTCCCTAAAACCCACCTTTTTGGTACTTTCTCAAACAGCACGTGATCCTCCTCTACCCCCTGACCTCAATTTGGACTTTGCCACAAGAGAAGCTGTTTTTTAGACCATGCCAACATGTCGTAACTT
>NW_005850633.1:0-212 GCF_000455745.1 Alligator sinensis
CAAACAGTGTAGTAAATGTGATATAATAGTATTTCCACAAAGACCGCGATCCTGTCTCTTGTTAAATGTTGATTGGAAAATTCGTTCATCTTGGCTTGGAGAGGAACTCTGTGTTGTGGACAGAAAGCCAGCTAAAATGCCACAAATAACACCTTATCTTTAGTAATGATTCGGAGGAGACTCCGGTGCTTCTGAGGAGTTCAAACGCACAG
>NW_005850634.1:0-212 GCF_000455745.1 Alligator sinensis
TCAGGTTTGACCACCGGGACAATTGGACTGCACCATGGGCTTCAGGATGGCTGGATAATTCCCTGCACCCGCATTTTGTCAATCTGCTGCCGTACTTCCTGCTGCAATTGTTGGGGTATAGGCCTCCATTGCTTCCTGACTAGTGTGCCAGGCAGTGTTCTGATCTCATGCTCAATTTCCTGTGCTCGACCTGGGGTTTCCTGGAACACATG
>NW_005850635.1:0-212 GCF_000455745.1 Alligator sinensis
CCCCGTGACAAAGCGCTTGCAGTAGCAGTCCCCGCTGATGTGGTCGCACGGCGCGCTGCCCGCAATGATGCCCCGCGGGTCGCACCTGCAGGCTGGGGGAAGCACGGTGCACTTGCCACGGCCCCGCACCCACCCTCAGGGCCCTGGGCACCGCAGAGTAACCTGTCACAGCTGGGCCTCAAGCCCTGTGGCCCGGCCCAGCCCCAGGTGCT
>NW_005850636.1:0-212 GCF_000455745.1 Alligator sinensis
ATTCTTACGATGGGAAGATGTCAAAGCATATCCAGTATTGTGAACATCTGAAGCTGTCCAAGGGCTTGTTCCACCTCCTGATCTGGCTGTTCCCTTTCCAGCCTTGTCATCCTGGTACTGGGCTGCCCCACACCTTGATCCCAAGTTTGCTTCTGTCAAGAGTTCATGCATCAGGAGGTTGACTGATCAGGCCAACTCTGTCCAGTGCTTTA
>NW_005850637.1:0-212 GCF_000455745.1 Alligator sinensis
ACTCCCCTCCAGTGGTACAACCAACTGCTTGGGAGTGCACCTTAATTCCTGAATAATGCTTCTTAAAAGGAGCCTCCTACCTACATGAGAATGAAGTTGCAAACAATCATGAAGTACAATTATCAGCCTCCACCAGACAGCATTTTTTTCCCAAATCTGCTGATATTTTTCCTATTTTTCCCAGAACAATTTAACATGTTGGTAGAATCTCT
>NW_005850638.1:0-212 GCF_000455745.1 Alligator sinensis
CAGGCGAGGTGATGAGCGGTGGTTCGCCCCTTTCCAGTGGCAGGAGGCCCCATCTCCCGTGCAGAGATCTCTCTAGGCATTGATGAAACAGAACAGCAGGGGCAGAGCATGGAGGTGAGCAGGGCACCGGGTGGGAGTGGGAGTGCAGCTGGGGCAGAGCCCCATCCACCCCGGCCCAACGCACCCATTGCCTGCCCCACAGCCTGGGGTGC
>NW_005850639.1:0-212 GCF_000455745.1 Alligator sinensis
TGAAATGAAAGACCACATCATCAGAAGCAATTCAAAATAGCATGTATATAATCTTCATGTTCCTGTTTAGTATTGCCATATAGCAATAATTCATTTGTATGGCAAGAATGCCAGGCAACCTCATCAAAAACTGGGTGATTCTTGTGTTTATGTTATGTCGAATTTTTGTCCTGTTTTTTTGTTCTATCTGAGATGTGAGGCTCCTGCCCTCC
>NW_005850640.1:0-212 GCF_000455745.1 Alligator sinensis
GCAGCTGGATCAGAGCTGGGCCAAGCCTGCCCTGGGCACCAGATGGGGTCCACTGGCTAGATCCAGCCCATGGAGGAATCGGGCACTGCTCATCCAGCCCCCAGCCAAAGAAACTGGGTACCACTGGTCTACACTGCTACAGCAGCACGGCTGGCGAGTGCTGCTTTCAGGCATGCCCTGCCTCCCCAGTCCCATGTACAAAGCTTGGAAAT
>NW_005850641.1:0-212 GCF_000455745.1 Alligator sinensis
TAAGTGTAGTACAGCTGTAGAGAGCAGCAAGTGCAGTCAGATGAAAGTCTCCTGTTGTCTCGGGTTCGCCCTTGCCACCGGGTGCCGATGTCCGGCTTGTCAAGCCCGCGTGCTTCGTGTTTCCACCGAGCAGCTGCCCCCGCTGCCCCGGGGCCGACCCCCCTGCCCGGCTGCGCGGGGCCCGGCCTCGCCCCTTGCTCTGGGGCTGAAAG
>NW_005850642.1:0-212 GCF_000455745.1 Alligator sinensis
TTACTTACACTGGGATCCAGAGCAGACAGACAACCAGCCCTCCCGGGGCAGCTGCCCAAGTAGGCTGTATTAGTGCCTCGCCGCTGGATGGCAGCAGGGCCGAGCTGGCACATCAGTGACGTGGGCACTGGTAAGAGCCAAGATGGAATAGGATCATACTTAGCTGCCCATCAGCAAAGAGAGGCCTTAAGAGACCAAAGTTACAGCAGAAA
>NW_005850643.1:0-212 GCF_000455745.1 Alligator sinensis
TATTGTGAGTTCTGTTACAGTTGTGGCCTAAGAGACTGTCTCTCTCTCATCTCCCTCCAAGATACTGGTGAAAAAAAAATTGTTCCACAGGGAAATCTCATGTGATATTGCTGCTGTTTGTTTCCATTCATTTCCTATTTATGAATATTTAACCACCATATCTATGAAGTGCTGACACCTTCCCAGGCCTGCAAAGTGCTCATACATGTACA
>NW_005850644.1:0-212 GCF_000455745.1 Alligator sinensis
TTTTCTGGAGCCTCAGGGTTTATTTCACTAAATTTCTTAAAGGCATCATACAACCGCTCGAGGAAGGCTGAGGGAGATTCATCCTTTCCTTGGCGGACCTCGCATATCCTGGAGAGGTTTGGTACCCGTGGTACTGCCTTACCCAGGGCTTCTACTATAATCCCCAGATATTGATGATTCAGATCTCTCCCTTCCTCTGAGTCGTTATCCCA
>NW_005850645.1:0-212 GCF_000455745.1 Alligator sinensis
CCCTAACTTTCTATGATTCTAATTCTTCTGCCAGTCCCTGTCCTGCTGCTAGGCCTCAGTTAAAAGGGCTGCATTCAAATTTAAGGGTTTTATATCAATCATACTAAAAAAGTAAAAAATGTGGTTGCCAGTAAAAAGCATACAGTTAAAAAAAAAATAAAAAATCTTGGATTGGCATTCATGCTTGACTGCAGTGATGGTTTTACACTGTG
>NW_005850646.1:0-212 GCF_000455745.1 Alligator sinensis
GAGAAGCGCACGTGCTCCGCTCCTTCCTCAAGAATTATGCTTTTGTTCTTCTTGCCTTGCTCTAAAATAAAGGTCAAGCTGACTCAAAGTAACTGGGTCCAGTGTGTCTGACAAACCTATGCCCGGCTCCTACTGTTTTCTAAAGCCAGGCATTGCAATCCCCAGAAACCAGAGCATCTCCACCTCCATTTAACAGGGATGAAGACTAAAAA
>NW_005850647.1:0-212 GCF_000455745.1 Alligator sinensis
CCCCCTGCCAGCCCAGGGCTGGCACCTGGAGCTCCTCCTGGATGCTGTAGGGGGTCAGAGCAGAGCAGGAGTAGCTCTGCACTGAAGTGCTCCCATCAGGAGAAAATTTGCTCCCCATGGACACACATGTAGATATGCTTCCAGGGAAAGCTTACTGTCCGCTATTTTACTATGCAGGAATCTTACAGCACATTAATAGCACATGTAGATGT
>NW_005850648.1:0-212 GCF_000455745.1 Alligator sinensis
GCTCGGGCCGCCGCGCCCCGGAGCGCTCTGCCCGCCGGCCTGGGCTCCGCGCCGTGCAACAGGAAACGTCCGCGAGCGGGCGGGAGCGACAGTGTCCTTCGTGGTGCGCCCTTGGGTCTGTCAGTCCTCAGTGAGTTTGTGGTGCTGCTTGCTAGGTGTGTGCAAAGAGGCTGTGCTGGGCAGGCCAGCCCCACCGGGCAGCTGTGCCCCAG
>NW_005850649.1:0-212 GCF_000455745.1 Alligator sinensis
AAAAAAAGTTGGGTCTAGTGCTTGCTTTTGGTTGTGATCCTCTTCTGGTACTAAATCCATGGCCAAAGGTCCCTGAGCCACCTCTGTTACTTCAGAATTCCTAGGCTCAGTGCATGACCTCCACCCCACAGGACACAAGTCAAGCCCTGCTTTCTTCACTTTATATTCAGACTTCATTAGGACTGTTTCTTTTGTCTGATTGGAGGCTTCCC
>NW_005850650.1:0-212 GCF_000455745.1 Alligator sinensis
CAGTCAGTAACTGTGGGACAGGGATATAGGGTGCTGGGCAGGATAATAGAAAATTGAAACACAGGTTTGTGCATCATATAAACTTTAGCCATCTATAAAAGAAACATAGGAATGGACTCTTATAGCCACAATGCCCAGAAACTGGAATTAAAATGAATGCGTCGGCCACAACGCTCTCTGCTCGGTTTTACACATTTCTTTTCCAGCGTTCC
>NW_005850651.1:0-212 GCF_000455745.1 Alligator sinensis
GGACCCATGTGGAGCGGCTGGGTGCAGCATCCACCACGGGGAGTGGAGCCAGGCTCTCCTGCCTCTCCCCACAGTGCGGCTTGCAGCTCCCAGTGCCCAGGGCAGGGCCACAGCTGGAGCCGCTAGGGTGCAGCTGGGACACACCTGCCCTGGGAGCAATTCATGTGTTCCCTCCCACCCTGAGCCAGGAGCCCCGCACCCCCAGGCAGCAG
>NW_005850652.1:0-212 GCF_000455745.1 Alligator sinensis
TAGCTGCCTACTCGCACAGGCCTACTGTGCACTGCTCACAGTGGACAACAGTAGACACTGTCAGCCTGACGGATGCTGTTTTTCAAGAGCACCAAGGAATATATCTATCTATTCAGTTTACACACACAACACACACAGATCACTCTTAACACAGTAGGTCCTTCACTGAAGGAGACGTGTCTAAATGCCCATTGCCCACCTATGGGTCACTC
>NW_005850653.1:0-212 GCF_000455745.1 Alligator sinensis
CCCTGCCATTAGATCAGCAGCCGCGGATGCTGCCCTATGTGTTGCTGTGTTTCAGGACCCTCAAGTGTCCAGGTGCACCTCTGCCTTTTACACTAGAGTGAACAACTAGTGTGATGAAATTGCTGCACTCAGTTCTCAGCATTGTTCCAAAGTACCTAGTGTGAATTTTGCTAGTGACACACACGTACTTATTTTCCATTTTGGTCACGGAC
>NW_005850654.1:0-212 GCF_000455745.1 Alligator sinensis
GCATTATCTTTGCGCTTGTCCCCGGTTAGCCATCGCGTCAGGATCGCGTTGTGTTCCGACGCCGTATCCCGGTCGACACCACAACTGTCCGCCAGCTCACTGATGGTGCGCTTCACGCCAAATTGCCGCTCTATGATGCCGCGCCTGAGCTGATAGTGGGACATCTTCCCTGAAAGGTTTTGCATTGCGGCCATCGTGATGACATAGACGGC
>NW_005850655.1:0-212 GCF_000455745.1 Alligator sinensis
TCCTCTTCTAAATCCTGATTCCGGGTTTAAAAAAAACAAAAAACACCCTGCAAAAAAACAACCCCCGACCCCCTCTAATACCCACAAATAGTACCTTTCCACAGTCTCACTTTTTACTTAATTTTTACTTATCAAAAGCCCTCCTCAGCTGCTCTGATGTATTGGGCCCCTTAGAAGTGTAGCACTCACTTCTTTGCCCTTTGTCCCGATGA
>NW_005850656.1:0-212 GCF_000455745.1 Alligator sinensis
GTAGAACGGCTTGGCATTGCCAGCACAGAGAGATATAAAAATACAGATGAAGGGAACGAAGAGAAGGGGAAGCACTAACAGCAATGGCCACTTCAGAGTCAGTAAAGGACTTCACCCATCCCCTGCTTCCCATCTGACCTCATGTTTTCTTGCAGTGACTCCTTTTCCATGAATGCTATTCAAAGCACAAATAGCAAGTCATCTAAGGGAAA
>NW_005850657.1:0-212 GCF_000455745.1 Alligator sinensis
AACCAATATTCAGCTGAACTCCAAAGTCCCCAGGACCAATATTCAGACCCACATGCTGAACCCCAAAGTCCCCGAAAGACTACTCAAAAGACACAAGGAAAGCGAATACTTACTCCGCCAACACCCTGGCACCGTCTCTTCGGACCCACTCAGCCTGGTTGACTCATTCAATGGAGATCTCACCTTTAACCTCCCGGGTGTCCCGACTCACG
>NW_005850658.1:0-211 GCF_000455745.1 Alligator sinensis
TTTGGAAGAATACTGGGGCATACATTAAGAAAAAACAAAAACAGACAAACCCTAAATGTTTGTTATGTGCTTTACTGAACAAACAACCTCAAAAGATACACAGCCTAAATATATTTCAACATAACCAATGGTAAAATGCAATATAACCAATGGTGTACAAATGAAGGTGGGCACCTAGGATGCAGGGTCAGCAGTGACTTCTGATTGCTGC
>NW_005850659.1:0-211 GCF_000455745.1 Alligator sinensis
CAGCAGCCAAGGGGAGCTCCAGGCTCCTCCAAGTGCCAGCTCCTAGCTGTCCCAGCTCTGGGGTCAGACCCGATCTTTTGGAGGCAGGAAGGAGAGGAGGTGTCCTGACTCCTTGCCAGCTGCATGGAGATCAGGGCTGGCCCCAAACCCCGGGGGGCAGGGGAAGCTCTCCTGGCTCAGGCTCACACAGATCTCCTCGGGGCAGGGAGAG
>NW_005850660.1:0-211 GCF_000455745.1 Alligator sinensis
GGCTTGGACAACCCAGGGACTGGTGATGGCCCTGCAGGTGTGGAAGACCCTTCCATTAGTCACCAGACTGAAGGCATCCCAGAGAGGTCATTGCGGACAGATGGGTGGGGGCTGCTGTGAAACAAGGTGCTCTTGCCCAGCCCCTGGTCCATAGTGACCCAGGTGGAGGATGCCCACACTGCTCATGGTGTCTCGCACGGGTGGGTGCCTT
>NW_005850661.1:0-211 GCF_000455745.1 Alligator sinensis
CCAATGCTTCTTAGGGGGGAAAAAACCCAGACCCCCTCCCCCCCCCCAGATACCTGCAGCAACAGGAAAAATTCCCTCCTGGCCCCATGTGGCAACAAGAAAAGCTGAGAAGCATGGGTGGGGGAGTCACTTTCCAGAGGGGGAATTCCCCATTCCCACCCCTCCATGTGGTCAGGTGCCGGCTCAGCCCCAGGCTGGGGGGGACTCTTTC
>NW_005850662.1:0-211 GCF_000455745.1 Alligator sinensis
AACCTTTCAATCATCTCAGCAGTAAATTGCATTGGAGACAATTCACTCCTCTCGGTAGACATGTTGCTACAATGGAATTTAATGGCTGTTTTGCAATCCAGCGAGCGACATGGGTACAAGCTGAGAGACGTTGTTACGTGTGCTTGGTTCTGATCAATTACATTTATTATTGATGGGGTGCCATAGATATACAGGCCATTTTCCAGTAGGG
>NW_005850663.1:0-211 GCF_000455745.1 Alligator sinensis
CCTAGTGCTTTAAGAATTGACACAACACTTCGTTAATGAATACCAGAAAGACTTTCTTTACTAACTACTAACAGGTTACAAAACCAAATGACAAAGGTTCTTTCCCAATATCAAATAAATGAGCTGTATTACCACACAGTCTTCGTATTAGAGCCAGTGACTCTACTCATGCAGGCCTAAAGCTAGTTCAAGTCTTCAGCCTTCTCAAAGC
>NW_005850664.1:0-211 GCF_000455745.1 Alligator sinensis
GGGGAGCTGCAGCGGGCTGGTCAGCACTGCCAACTCTGAATAGCTTGCAGCCCGCGCGCCCAGTGCCTTCTCCCCGCCACCACCAATAGTGCACAGACCCAGCCCCGACTCTGGCCTGCCCTGAGCCCACTCCAAACTCTCCCAACCCAGGGTGGTCCAGCTGAAACCTGCATGCACACTCCTCATCCTGGCCCTTCATGCACTTTCTCTG
>NW_005850665.1:0-211 GCF_000455745.1 Alligator sinensis
GAGGTGATGCTGAGCCTGCTGCCCCTGGTGCGGGGAGCCCGGGGCCGCGTTGTCAGTGTGAGCAGCAAAGGAGGCGGTAGGCTGTCCCTAAGTGGAGGGGGCTGCGGCATCCCTGAGTACGGCGTGGAGGCAGGTGACATTGGGGAGGCTGCAGACGGTGATCCTGGACATCAAAAGCTCCAATAGCATCGCCGCGGCCAATGCCTGGGGG
>NW_005850666.1:0-211 GCF_000455745.1 Alligator sinensis
GGTGTTTCATTTTAATTACTTTTTTCACCGAAAATTGGGGAATTGTCGTTTATCAGAGAAACCCGGAATCCCCGGGGCTACCCCTGCCTGGTGGAGCAGCCGAGGGCGGGGCCGCCGCCCGCCAGGCTCCCCCCCCTGCGGGCTGAAGCTCCCGGGACACAGCGCGGGGGCGGGGTCAGCGTAGTGCGTCATCGAGGCGCGCCGCGGGGCG
>NW_005850667.1:0-211 GCF_000455745.1 Alligator sinensis
ACCTCAGGGAGCGTTTGCGGCATCTTCTGTAGCTGAGGTCCTTGTTAGTGACAAAACGTGCGTGTGTCGTGTGCGCCAGCCTGCCCAATACTATAATTGTTTTGCTCCGTGTTTGTAATTATTGTGTTTTTTTATTTCAGCTGAGGACTGGGAAATTACACCCCAGCCCCAGGTGTCTCCTAAATTAAAAGTTTATGGGTCAACCTTCTTC
>NW_005850668.1:0-211 GCF_000455745.1 Alligator sinensis
GCCTTTCCCCTGCTGCCCCTGCCCCACCACTGCTTACCATCAGTCCAGGCTCTGGCCCCACTCTAGTCAGGGGCACAGAGCATATGCTCACTATAGCCCCTGCCCTGCCACATAGCAGCAGTGATTGTGTAGCAGTGATTGTGTAGCTCTGCCCTGCGGTGTGCTCAGAACTGGACCTGCCATGTGCCTGGGCAGAGACCAGAGTGACCCT
>NW_005850669.1:0-211 GCF_000455745.1 Alligator sinensis
CCCCCCCCCATCCACAAGCCTGTCACCATATTCATAGAAAGAAATCAAGTTGGTCAGATAAATCCATGCCGGCTGTTCCTGATCCACCCTGTTCTCCTAGGGTGCTTCACAACAGATTCCTTGAGGACCAGCTCCATGACTTTTACATGTATTGGGGTCAGGCTGGCTGGTCGATAATCACCCAGATCCTCCTCCTTCCCTTTCTTAAAGA
>NW_005850670.1:0-211 GCF_000455745.1 Alligator sinensis
TGGATTTGGGAGTATCTGAGGCCCCAGGCTGAAGAGTCTGGAAAGTAGGATACTTGCTAGTGGTAGCGCCACACACATTTGAACAACTGAGCTCTCTTCATTTGATAGAATTCGGAACTGATTTGGCTGATTTGGCCCCAGACATGAAATAAAAAAAAATAAAAAATATATATATATATTCCTGTTACCCACTGAAGTATATAAGATAATA
>NW_005850671.1:0-211 GCF_000455745.1 Alligator sinensis
AAAAACCCCACCAGCACTCGCGGGGAGGGGGAGTGAGAGAGAGGGAGAGAGGGCAAGCAGCATGCCTGTCATTCAGATGCTTCTGCCAGGGAGAGGCAAAGGATAGGCTGTGCCATGCTGGCGAAGGAGGCACAGCAAGCCTCCAAGCCTCTGTCGGAGGCAATCAAGGGGAGAGCCCCAAGCTCTCAGCAAGCAGCAAGCAGGGAGATAC
>NW_005850672.1:0-211 GCF_000455745.1 Alligator sinensis
TCTGCATCGCCCGCATTAGCACAGAGAAGCCGTCCAGCCTCAGGAACTGTAGTAGCCCGGCCTCCTGGGCACGCACCAGGCCTGCCATGTGGGGAAAGAGGGGCAGAAACTCCATCAGCAAGGGCTGGATGGACTCTCCCCTGCCACTTCCCTTGCCTACATTACAAAGCCCATGCTGTATCCCCACCCCTGAGCCTGCCAGTGCCCCCTA
>NW_005850673.1:0-211 GCF_000455745.1 Alligator sinensis
TATAAAGTAAAATATAACTGTTTTAAAATAGAGTCACCACTAAAAGATAACTCCTCCCCTTTAGCCTTAAAATAGGTAGAGATCTGAACACAAAGGTCAGCTTTTTTGTGGTCTGTTTTATTCCTTACAGCACACATCCCCCCTACCCCATACCATACAATACCTGTAAGAATATATATATTTGTAATTCAGTCTTTATTTCCATCAAAAA
>NW_005850674.1:0-211 GCF_000455745.1 Alligator sinensis
TCTGTATCATGGTGACACACAAGCCCTAGCTCCACTAGTATGATTTGATGGAGCCATTTTCCACCAAGAATGTAATGATTTTTACAGATTGAGCCCTTCTAAATGATTTGCCACCAGCTCACCTTTCCCCCTACCTTCCCAGCTTTCCATATGAAGGTCTAACATGTAGCCCAGACTTCCTGACTCCTTAGATGTTTTCTCCTTTAAGGTA
>NW_005850675.1:0-211 GCF_000455745.1 Alligator sinensis
CTGAAAGTAATATAGTATATCATGGGTGTACAGTGTGCACCTCTCTTGTAGAGCCACTGCTCCCATTGCAGTCAGTATGGGCACTGAATTACAAATATAATCAAACAGGAACACAGCTGTTGAACTATTACTGCAAAAAATGATGATTTCTCAAGCTACCGAAGCACTTCAATCTGAATGCATCTGGGATGGGACTCAGAGAGGTGTGCAA
>NW_005850676.1:0-211 GCF_000455745.1 Alligator sinensis
TACTCAGGTTTCGTGCCTCTGTGAAAGAAAACATCATTTCTGAGCAGCCAGCGGTCAAAGGGGGTGTTCCCAGTGGCACAAGCCACAGCTGCGTATTCAGTGTGGGACAGAAAAAGGCAGGAAAGTGACATGTTGTTCATTTGTTATAGTAAAGGGCAGTTTAAAATCAGGCCCCCAAGGCCCCCAAGGTGCTTGGTGCTGTCCAAACTCA
>NW_005850677.1:0-211 GCF_000455745.1 Alligator sinensis
TAGATACAGTAATATGGACTCTAAGACTCTGGGAAGAATTTTCAAAGTAACATCAGAGTCTTATGGGATGGACATACAAACAACTTTGAGGTAGGAGGGAGCAGGGCTTTAGTGCACATAAGCTGTTCTGCAATAATGGCACATGTAAACAGCCTTACCCTGTGGTAAATGGAATTTAAATGTGGTAGCTTAGCCCTCAGTGAAGGAGGGC
>NW_005850678.1:0-211 GCF_000455745.1 Alligator sinensis
GATGACCTCCTGAGGTTCTTTCCAACCCTAAGTTTCTATGATTCCATGACCCAAATACAAATAAGCAATCTTACAACTCAGAATCTTCACATTTTGAAATCTGAAGGATCACTAATGAGTGACCAGGAGATTTTACCCAAATCCAGAGACTGCATTCTGTAGGAGTTGTGCTGGTGCTAGGCCATAGTTATGCTAAGCTATAGTTAAGCTA
>NW_005850679.1:0-211 GCF_000455745.1 Alligator sinensis
CAAGGACAAGGTTCAATAAGCCAGTTCCTCCACTGCAGTAATCCCTTAGGATCACTGATTTCCTCTCAGTCTCTCTTTAGCCTCCTGCCCTCTCAGGTCCTTAGGCTACCCACCAGTTTCTGACATTTCTTTTGATCCGGGGCTTGTCTGTTCAGGCCCTGCCTTACCCGGGTGTCAATCAGGAGTGGCACTATAAGGGCCAGGGGACTGA
>NW_005850680.1:0-211 GCF_000455745.1 Alligator sinensis
CAGCATGAGGTGAAAATAGGGCTTGAAATCAGGCCTTCAAAATACTAGGAAAGTACTCTTACTGCTCTGTGGCTATGGCCCTCTTAAGTACGGAGATACTACCTAAAGTAATTGCAACAACCACCACATTTTATTGCATACCACATGCCACCAAATAAAACAAGCACCTTGTTTTTAGATTTTAGAAAGCAAACTATAGAGAAAAAAAAAA
>NW_005850681.1:0-211 GCF_000455745.1 Alligator sinensis
AAAAAACTTGGAGAGCCAATGACACTGTGCAGACAGAAACAATGGGATCACATTTGTGAACAATTTATAGAAGATATCAAGAAACTAAACAAAAGAATTAATGACTTCAATTTAATTGTTCCCATTCTGAGCAGACAAATGGTGCATTTTAGTGCAGACAAAGAAATTGCACGAGCCCAGAAGACTTACAGGACTCTGATGGAAGAAATGA
>NW_005850682.1:0-211 GCF_000455745.1 Alligator sinensis
AGGAGGTGGCTGAATGGAAAGAAGAAGTCAGAAAAGTGTACGATAGAAAGATACAGAAGTCTCTTGACTAAGCTGATAATATATGTAGGAAGAGAGACAAATGAAGAGATAGGAAGACACAGAAGGTAGGGAGAGGGAAGGAAAAAAGCAGATTGTGGATAAGGAGACAAAGAAATGCAACAAGATGGAAAGTGCCAAGCAAAGACAGTGA
>NW_005850683.1:0-211 GCF_000455745.1 Alligator sinensis
CTGCTGCTGCATGCTGGGCTTTGTGCCCCAAGCCCCACACATAGATCAGGAGGGCACGTGCCCCCAGGATCTCCACTGGGATGCATGAACCCCCTCCCCGTGCACCTGATGAGCCTCCCAGGCTCCAACCCTCCCTCACCCTGGTCAAGGTCCCATTCACCCAGTGGCAAGGGGCATGGGGGCATAGGTAGCAGAAGGAGGGGGCTAACAG
>NW_005850684.1:0-211 GCF_000455745.1 Alligator sinensis
GGTTTTTTGTTTTTTTCTTCCTTTTTTCCTTTCTTTGTTTAGTATTTACAGCCTTAGCATGTTCCAGGCAGCACTGGAGACTGGATCAGAAATTGTTACTTGTGTGGAATGTGACATATGTGACTCTGCAGAAAAGGACCTGGGATTACAGTAGACAAAAAATTGACTAAAAGCCATCAGTTTGCCTTTGTGGCCAAGAAGGCTAACAGTG
>NW_005850685.1:0-211 GCF_000455745.1 Alligator sinensis
TTGTTTGTTTGTTTGTTTGTTTGTTTATAAAATAGAGATTATATCTCTTACTGTATAGCTTAAGGCAAGGGTGGGCAAAGTCTATAAAATCTATTTTATAAAAAAACAACTTCGAACACATTTGCAGCCCCAGGTTCCTCCCGGGGCTATGCTTGTCTGAGCAATGTCTGGCCCATGGCAGACTCCATTTCCCATCAGCCCCTGCCTGTGT
>NW_005850686.1:0-211 GCF_000455745.1 Alligator sinensis
CCCTGCTTACAGGGTGGTCCACAGCCCTGCAGAATCTCATCTTCCACTAAGAGGCATGGGACTCGCACCCTTGTTACAGGGCATGGTCTGTCTGGCTAGCCACACTGCCTACGGGGGGCAAAAGACTAGGAAGGACCAGAGCCCTGCTTACAGGGAAGGCCATCAGCCAGCCAAAGGACAGAGGTGTCCCCAAAGACACATTGAGACCCAG
>NW_005850687.1:0-211 GCF_000455745.1 Alligator sinensis
GGTTTTCCTTCACAAGGAACTCCTCAGCCTGGTCCTCCCAAATAAAACACAGTCTTTAAGCAACAAACAAAGCAACCGGTACGCAAAACCAAACTCTCCTGGACTGCCCTGGGCACTAGGGGCATGTCTACAGTGCACTTTAATGCGCCTTAGCCTATTTTAATGCAGATTAAAGTGTCACAAAAAAACCATGCTTTTTAGCTAATGCACA
>NW_005850688.1:0-211 GCF_000455745.1 Alligator sinensis
TGGTGGTGGCTTTTTGGCTGGTTTGTCTTGTCCCACAGAGAGCCAGAGAAGCCAGCTCCTGCTGTTCTCGCATGGCAGCAGCTGCCGCTTCTGGAAGTGAAAGGACCATCCCCATTTTGATATATGGGGCAGGACCTCCCCTCACCGTAGGGCCCATGAAACATAAGCCGTGTCACTGGAGGAACATGGTGGGTGTGAAATTCCCTCATTC
>NW_005850689.1:0-211 GCF_000455745.1 Alligator sinensis
GAGCAAATGGAAGAGTGTGTTCCTTCTTTTATTAGAAATACGTGGAGGGTTTGTCTTTAATTATTCCTTGGTGGACAGCTTGAATATGGCAACCAGTCACAACAACAGAAACAATCAGCACCAATATTAATACTGATTGTTTATGGTGATGTGACCGGCTGCCAAATAGCACATACTAGTTTAGTCCTTCTAATGTCAACTCATAGGGCTG
>NW_005850690.1:0-211 GCF_000455745.1 Alligator sinensis
AGCCAATTGCCCGTCATGAATGACGGATTTCCAAGACGCGTTTACTTGGCTGGCCCCAAAGGGTGTCCCTGCCCCTAGCGCCGTCCCTGGGGGGTGCGAATTGGGGCGACCACCCCAGGCCATGTGCTTCGAGGGTCCCCACAGAGTCAAGCGGAGCAGCACAGCCACTCTGTGCTTCTGCTGGCTTCACATCAGGCCGCTCAGCACCTCA
>NW_005850691.1:0-211 GCF_000455745.1 Alligator sinensis
CAAATATTGGGTTGGGGTGAGGGGTGGGGGAGATGCTCTAACTCATGGCACTTTCTGTGAACCACTGTGAGTTGGAGCAGGGAGCTGCACACCTGTCGGCACCCATGAAGATAACATAGACTAGGAAACATGTTCTCCTGATTATACAAGCAAAGCTGCATTGGATCTGTATAATTGGTGAAACTGGCATAACTGCATTCATAAGGGGACA
>NW_005850692.1:0-211 GCF_000455745.1 Alligator sinensis
GTTTCTGAACACTTAAACTGGTTTATGTGTAGTCTCTGTCCCTAGCCCTAGAGAAAGCACAAGGAATCACTTTTCTCATGGGCGTTCAAACTGGGGAAAAAAAAGATTTGGGCCACGATCGAAGGCCAATTCCTTCCTGTGATTGCCAGATCTAAAATGAGATCTGAGGAAGGCCCCAGAAGAGACCTTTGTCCCCTGGCATATTGGCTGG
>NW_005850693.1:0-211 GCF_000455745.1 Alligator sinensis
CACGGGGTCAGACCATTGGACCACCCAGCACGGCATCCCACGGCAGCAAAACAGCAGGCGCTTTAGTGGCAGGGAGCTGGACAGAGCACATCTAAAGGGGTCACAGCCCTGCCACACCATCATGAGCCCTCACCAGAGCAGTGTCCCAGAAACTCAAGCAGAACTGCTCTTTCCGGCACTCAGTGGCTGTTTCTGCATCCTGGCACCAGTA
>NW_005850694.1:0-211 GCF_000455745.1 Alligator sinensis
TACTATGGTCATATTTTGGGGGGAAAAATTAAATTATCGGTGGCCAAAATGAGCAGGAACAGCCCACAGTCTTAGTGTTATTAAAAATAACATTTGATATTTGGGATGAAAGAAAGATATGTTTAAGCATTTTATACTTGTATAAATGTACCCTAGAAAGGTAATATTTATCATCATTTGACTTCACAATCATATGCTAAAGCCTTTGTTG
>NW_005850695.1:0-210 GCF_000455745.1 Alligator sinensis
GGATTGGACCCTTGTGTCCTGGTTTGGGACACAGGAAACTGTTGAAAAGGGCATGGGAGATAAATTGCACATTTGGAGCAGTTGAAAGTACTTTGCTCCCTGATCCTTGGCAGAAAAGATCAAAGGAGAGGGTTGTTTTTTCTTTGCTTTTTAGGGCAGCGGGAGGGTATTGTTTGTTTGTTTTTTGATAGCCAAAGCCCAATAAGGGGC
>NW_005850696.1:0-210 GCF_000455745.1 Alligator sinensis
CCTGTGGCCTAGCAGAGCTCCTGACCACAAGGCAGGACGCAAGCTAGACCAGCCATTTACTTATGCTAAGTAACCATTTCTACTGTGTCAACCATTTTCTGAGGAAGACAAAGCAAGACAAAGGAGGAGTAAACGTTAATGAGTATGAACCAAAGTGTATAACTGTAAGAAAAACCTATTGTTTGGAGCAGGACCCCGTCTCTAATGGCG
>NW_005850697.1:0-210 GCF_000455745.1 Alligator sinensis
TAATCTTAATGCACACTAATTAAAGTGCATTAATGTATACGTAGGAGTTCCCCTTTCATATTGCATAGCAATTAAATCACCCAAAACTTAGGCTCCTTATCCTAGGAGGGCGATTCATTGTGACTAGCTTTAGGATCTTTATGTAGACAATGAGGAGACACAGGTGCCAGTGAAAACAGGTTCAGAGAATGGGGATATGGTAGGCACCCC
>NW_005850698.1:0-210 GCF_000455745.1 Alligator sinensis
CAAAGAAGGTTTAGATTGGATATCAGGAAAATCTTCATCACTGCTAAAGCAGCGAGGCAGTGGGACAGATGGAGACCCCTTTCCCAGAGCTGTCCAAGAAGACGGTGGATAAGTACTGGTCAGGTGCGATGTCTGGTGCTGTGTCAGGATGGACAGTAGTTTTACTATTACATGCTTGGATAGGATGGTTTGGGCAGGGCTGATCCTGCC
>NW_005850699.1:0-210 GCF_000455745.1 Alligator sinensis
GCTGGCTGGGACACAAGGGTGCTTCAGTGAGGGGCCTGCCTACTGGGTAGCCCCCTCACTGAAGCTCTCTTGTGCCCCAGCCAGGCTGTCCACAGCACATTCAGCTGTGGGGAGCAGCCTCAGGCTGGCAGGTGACCTCCAGGGGCTCCTGCCAGCTGGGGCTGCTCCACCCCAGGTCTACATGCTACACCTGAATAAACTGTGGAGCTT
>NW_005850700.1:0-210 GCF_000455745.1 Alligator sinensis
TTACTGGGAGGGTAAGAAATAAGAGGAAAAATAGGGAAAAGATACCCAAGGCTTTATTCTTTGAAACTTGACCCACTTTCCTCATCTCTTACAAAAAACAATGCACAGTTCTGAAATGTGGCTGACTAAGGATATATTCTTAACAGGGAATAAGAATATATTTGCCTCTGCACCTGGTACTGAAGTTACAGACAAGGCTGGTGATATGAA
>NW_005850701.1:0-210 GCF_000455745.1 Alligator sinensis
CATTAAACAAATGTGGATTAAGTGGGTGTCAGCAGGTGTCTACATGTAGTGGGATTTGGGACTAACTTTAGTCCTAGGTCAGCCCAGACCTACCATGTGCCCCTGTGGCCACTGAGGGGAGTTCCAGCCTCTAGACACATGGCTGCCACCACTTGGCAGCCATGCAAAAGCCACAGCCTGCTGCCAGCACTTGGCAGCCATCTTAAAAGC
>NW_005850702.1:0-210 GCF_000455745.1 Alligator sinensis
TAAGGAACTAACTATTTAACTAATGAATAAATTAATGAGCTAACAAAGTATCTAATGAATGAACTAACTACCTTACAAACAAACGGATGTACTAATGAGCTACTAAACTATGAAACTACTGAACTAAGGATCTATCTAATGAATAAACTACCTAACTAACGAATGAATAAACCAATGAACTATGAGACTAATGAAACCAAGAACCTAACA
>NW_005850703.1:0-210 GCF_000455745.1 Alligator sinensis
CTATGCCCTGCATGTTGGACAATCATTTTAATCTCTGCCTCATACCTGGGACTGGACTCCAAAATCTGGGACTGCCCCAGAAAAAAATGGGATGAATGGTCACCCTAGAACTGAATCTTTCATAGTTGCTTATAATGTTTCACACAAGGGAAGTGCTCCTGCTATCAACCGTCAAGATGCTACCATTTCTATTAGCCACAGAGATTATGT
>NW_005850704.1:0-210 GCF_000455745.1 Alligator sinensis
TGCCCTGCCTTGGATCCCCTCTGGCTGCTGGAGGAAAGCAAAGCATGTACTCTCCTGACAGATTTTTCTAGATTTCCACCCCCTCCCCCCAAAAAATTATGCAGTTGCTAAATAGTCCCTAACCCTTATGGCTCTTTATATCAGCAAATCCCAACATCATTCCCTCCATTTTATAGGTTGGGAAACCTGAGGCACAGAGCAGGAAAGGGA
>NW_005850705.1:0-210 GCF_000455745.1 Alligator sinensis
TATACATTAAAGATCCCCACCTCCTCCCCCCACACCTCCACCTTCATATGCTGCAGACGCCCCTCAATTAGTGTCTCCACCCACTCCCGCCGCTCTGTTCCCTCCCGCCCCGGCCCACCAAGACTGCCCCTTTCCCCAGCGTTTCCTCAGGAACCCATAACCCCTTTCCCATCCTATCCTGCATTCTTGAACACAAAACACATCCGCTTC
>NW_005850706.1:0-210 GCF_000455745.1 Alligator sinensis
CCCTGTGCCTCCTCTCTCTCTCACACACAAACACCCTCCTTTGCCTCCACACACACACCCTCAGTCCTCCAAACACACACACACACACACATGAATGCACACCCCTATGCCTGCTCACACTCATACATACATGCACCTCTGTGCCTCCTTACATACACAACCATGTGCATCCTCACATGCACACACACATACCCTGTGCCTCCTTGAATA
>NW_005850707.1:0-210 GCF_000455745.1 Alligator sinensis
GGCACTATGTCAGCCCTTTTCTAGACCTCTGGAACCTTGTCTGCCTCCCATGACTTTGGAGATATGATTGCCAAGGACTCTCAAATCCTTCCTCTCTGACTTTTCAGCACCCAGAGATGGAGCTCTTTAGGATCTGCTGACTTCAATACAATCAAGCCGACCAAAACCTGTTCTAAGCGTCTGCTATAATGTTGGCAGACAAGGTTCCTT
>NW_005850708.1:0-210 GCF_000455745.1 Alligator sinensis
TGCGTTCATTTTTGGGTGCCCGATTCCTGACGCCTGAACAAGATTGATTTCCAGAGAATCTCACCCACGTGGCTCAAATTGGGCACCCAGATGCAGACACCTTAGGTTATAAGTCAGTTCTAATCATCTTGATCTAGATCTTTAACTGAATGTTTGTGGATGTAAATCTAGCATTTTATATATGCACACCTTAACGCAGACAAGACTTGG
>NW_005850709.1:0-210 GCF_000455745.1 Alligator sinensis
CTCCTGAGGTCTTGTCCAACCCTAATTTTCTGTGAGCCTATGATTCTATTGTAAATGCTCAAAAGTAATCTTGGTTGGTGTCCTGTGCACCTTGCTTCCAGGGTGATCCAGCTTGATGCTGAGAGATGCCTACATTCCACTTAACCCCTAATTCCTTATACAGCCATAGAGCATGCCTCCTAGGGCTGTGCAAAGCTTCAGGTACTGATT
>NW_005850710.1:0-210 GCF_000455745.1 Alligator sinensis
GACTTAGTGATATTAAATGCAAGGTATGGCAAAGCCACTGGAGGCATCAGCCAGAACCCAGGGCCCTCTTGTTCTCCCAGAGGAGGGCTGGAGGATGCTGTGGGCAATGCTTAGCTCATGGTCTTGTGGCTAGAGCAAAACTCTGGGTGAAGGGGCAGGTGCTTTCACCAGTAGGGAATTAGGATGGAAGGGGAAGGGCCTCTTCCTCCC
>NW_005850711.1:0-210 GCF_000455745.1 Alligator sinensis
ACACACACACACACACACACCTATAGAGAGATAAATAGCACAAGCTTTCCAGAGTTCACTTCATCGGATGCTGGGAAAGGATGTGCGACATCTGATGAAATGAGCTTCGGTTTATGAAAGCTTTTCCTATGTATATATGTACTTGGGTTAGTCTCTAAGGTGTAAATCTACCTGCCTTCTACTTGACTTCAGACTAATAAGGCTGACGGT
>NW_005850712.1:0-210 GCF_000455745.1 Alligator sinensis
CATGAGTTAGAGCAGAGGCCTGCACATCTGTAAGTGCCCACTGTGCTACAGGGACAATAGCTCTTGTTGGGCTCTGTCAACATTTGTAGAATACGAACATTCAGGTCTTCAAGTAACAAAGCACTTCAGTGCATCCTTATTCAGAAAAAACACGTTTACACATGTTTAATCCTAAACATGTGCCCAAGGGATATAACAATCAGATCACTA
>NW_005850714.1:0-210 GCF_000455745.1 Alligator sinensis
CCCCTTCTCCCTCACCCGCACGCTCCTCCCACAGGGTATGCCTAGGCTGCCCCAGGGCTCCACACCCGCCCAGCCCCCAGCTGCCCCCACACCCGCCCCAGGGGAGCAGCAGGACTGGGACTTACCCTGTGGGGCAGGGAAGAGAGGAGAAAGGAGCAGGGCCACAGGAAGGAGCAGGCTGCCCAGGCGCTGCATCCAGGGCTGCATCTT
>NW_005850715.1:0-210 GCF_000455745.1 Alligator sinensis
TGCCCTTTTGAAGCACAGGACACTGAATACACAAGAAACTATGGGCACTTCAATTAGAACTTTTAATTAAAGTGCCCCCCACACCAGCCCGGGGCATGTGCTAAGATGCCTTTTAGGCCCAGAACATGTATATCTCTGTTGCTTAAACCAAAGAAAGTAACTGAAAGCAACAGTAGACTGCTATTGATAGCCAGAGTTGACCTGAGCAGG
>NW_005850716.1:0-210 GCF_000455745.1 Alligator sinensis
GGCCAGGAAGCGATCTTTCCTTCAGTATACCCAGCTTCCACACCAGCACCTCTCCCATTTGGGCTTCTCTGGCTGATACAAGGTTGTAAGTTGCCATCTGGCCCTAAGCACATTATAATTATAGTGGAAACTGTACATTAATGCAATGTTTCTGCATTGAAAATCCTGACAACCTTGGGAACACCATCTAATTAATCTTTCCTTAGACTG
>NW_005850717.1:0-210 GCF_000455745.1 Alligator sinensis
GCCCACGAGCGCAGTGCCCGTCCTGCCAGGCTCCCAGGTGGGCACTGCCCCCTGCCCTGCCCCTACCCCAAGATGATGCCAGGGGAGGGTCCCTCCTCCTCCTCCCCCCCGTCCCTTCCGGCCGGACATCGCTGCTGCTTGGTGGGCGAGTGTGGGAGCGGGGGCCGCAGGTCGGGAGTGCGGGGCACCGGGCAGGGGTGACAGGGGCAG
>NW_005850718.1:0-210 GCF_000455745.1 Alligator sinensis
GGCCCGATCCTCCAACGTGTCTGCTTAACCAGTCGGTCCCCAGCCTGTACTTTAATTCCACGCTGCGTGCAAAAGAAGGTCCTTGTGTTAGTTATACACTCCCTACCTAGTCATTGCATTTTGCAACCCTGAGTTCTTGTATTGAGAGAGACAGTCAATAACAAATCCCTAGTGACGTCCCCGTCACTATTTAGTATGCTGTAAACCTTT
>NW_005850719.1:0-210 GCF_000455745.1 Alligator sinensis
CTCTGTTTCTTTCGAGCGTGGAGCTCCAGGCTGAGCAGAGTACTCCAGCTGAGGCCTCACCTGCAAAGAGGAGAGGGGAATAATTACCACTCATGTCTAACACAGAACGCTATTGCTAATACATCCCAGCATGAGGTTTGGCGCTTTTTTTGCAAAAGCATGACCTTGTTTACTAGTGTTCAGCGTGTGATCGGCTAAGGACCGCGGGTC
>NW_005850720.1:0-210 GCF_000455745.1 Alligator sinensis
GAGCAGCAACAGCTTTTGCCATCTTAGTGAGCCATACCCCACCTCACTTGTTCTTTCCCTTGCAGCGTTTTCAAAAATACCTCTGGCAGCCACTTCGACTAACCATGGTCTAATGGGTAAAACACTACGGTTTCCAGGAGCTTCTCTAATTAAAACACCCCCACCTCTGAGCATTTGGGCAGCCTGTGTTTCCTGATTCCTGGGCAAGTG
>NW_005850721.1:0-210 GCF_000455745.1 Alligator sinensis
TTTTTTTTTTGCCTTTCCCTGATGGATATGGTGAACAATTCACCATAGTTCTTATAATGACTTTTCATGAAATGCAGTACTGTTCTTGTATTTCTCTGCTTTAGTTTTCTCTTTTCTGAACACACCCAAATTTTCTCCACCCTTTCCTCCTAGGTCATATTTATTACACCTCTTGTCATTCTTATAGTGCTTCCAGGGTCTGGCCAGTTT
>NW_005850722.1:0-210 GCF_000455745.1 Alligator sinensis
GCAACAGCTCGGCCACAGCCTCCCCAAAGGCAGCTTGTGAAGGTGATGCTCAGCCACAGGGGTAGTGGGGGTGTTCCCCATGGCCATGGCATCCCAGGGTACACAGGGCAACTGTTCCTGCTCCGACACCCCGTTGCCCGCTGCTGCCCAAGTGCAGCCCAGCAGCAGGTTTAGCAGCAAACTAACCCCCGGACATGTCTCATTTCTTTC
>NW_005850723.1:0-210 GCF_000455745.1 Alligator sinensis
CATCAAAGCTCAGATCTTGACCACTTGCACAAGAAAGGCAAGGGCATGCACTGACAGCTGTAACTGTGTCAGGGATAGCCAGGAGGAGGCAATGCAGTGCACACAGTTTAATCTTAAGGACAGAAATCTGATGTGGTTTTTGTGTGGACGGGAGTGTGGATCCTAGGATAGCTCTGGACACTAGATATCAACTCCCGTTCATACCCCTCA
>NW_005850724.1:0-210 GCF_000455745.1 Alligator sinensis
GCCTGGCGGGAGTCCCGAGGCACAGGTCAGGGCTGGGGGGCTGCGCTGCATGGACACGCGAGTCCATTCTGCCCCCGTCCCTCTGCCTGTCGGGATCCTCCCGGGTGGAGCTAGAACCTCTTGCTCTGCGGCGTAGCACGGGCAGAGCCATTGTGGGTGTCCAGTGGGGAAGGGAGGGGATAGGGATGGGGGGGCAGGCTGCAGCGGGGG
>NW_005850725.1:0-210 GCF_000455745.1 Alligator sinensis
CCCCTAACTACTATGAAACAAGCCAAGCCAGCAGATGGATACCCCTGTCCCCTGTAGAAGGGAGTTGCCAACCACCACATCCCATTGCTTCCTCTTGCATTAGCTTTTGTTGCAGTGGTCTTGGATCCTCCCAACTTTGGGAAGGCCTGGCATGGCCTCTTCTACTGACAAAACATGCCCTTCCTCCTCTGTTGCTAGGGCTCCACATCC
>NW_005850726.1:0-210 GCF_000455745.1 Alligator sinensis
TTATCCATCTATAGCAAATAGATGCATTTTAGAAGCAGCCAAAATAGCTGGTGCCTTAGACTTAGTGTTGCTACTGATTTACAGTGGCTGCATCTACACATGCATCTAACTACAAAGTATACTAATTAGCTTTAGAGTAAAGTGTCATCATTTATACATGTGACATTATTAGGCTACAGTAAACTAATTAATGCCACTGTAAGACAGTAC
>NW_005850727.1:0-210 GCF_000455745.1 Alligator sinensis
AGTTGTTTTCGCAGTAGTGGTATTTGAAGGAGTAGTACTAGCTGTCCGAGTATTAGCAGTTATAGTCGTATTTGTTGTAATAGTTGATGTATTAATAGGAATTTTACTAGCAGTAGTTGTTGTAGTAGTTGTCGCTGTAGTAGTAGTTAATGTCGTACTAGTAGTCCTTATCCTAATAGTAACAGTTGTAGTAGTAGATGTTGTCTTAGT
>NW_005850728.1:0-210 GCF_000455745.1 Alligator sinensis
CAGGCTGGAAGGCTACCAGCCTGCAAAGGGAAACCTGCAAGTTTCTTTCATTTTTGTCCATTAAAACAGAAAAGCTGTGGTTATCTCTCTTAGAGGAGAAAATCCATGTTTTTTCTGCATTTTTCTGTGGCAAACAGAAAACCAAGATCCCTGCAAATTGTTAGGGTGACAATAATTTTGATTATTAAGAAGCACTGGATTTGCAGCTGA
>NW_005850729.1:0-210 GCF_000455745.1 Alligator sinensis
CCTTCCTCCATCTCCAAAGCATCCCATGTTTGTGTCTCGGGACAACAGGCTATCCAGTCTTCTGTAGCGGTAGGGAAGAAATAACGAAGAGCAAGTTGAAAGCACAACCAGTAATTCCTAGTTACTTTATGTTCAGATTGTGTCTTGCTTACTCAGAAATCCCTCATTTGACTTGAAATCAGTGCATAGATAAGGAGGCAGGCAGATGTT
>NW_005850730.1:0-209 GCF_000455745.1 Alligator sinensis
GGAACCAGGCCAGCTATAGGGGATTGGGAAGTGGTTTTTTTCACCCTCCCATTCCCGTATAGTTGAGCAGGGTGGGGGCTGAACTCCTGAGCTGAGCAAACAGGCCAGGCAAACAGATGCAGTCTTTAGGAGCACACCAGACTTTGCATAGGAGTTTGCACAGGCAGATGCACAGCCGGGGCCCAAACTCCAAGAGTCAACATCTTCAG
>NW_005850731.1:0-209 GCF_000455745.1 Alligator sinensis
CTTAAATTTCCATTTATATTTAGCAGTGAGATTAGATTCCTCAGCGCAAGGTAGCCATGCCTCTACAGCACCCTCTCCCACGGCATGATGGATTTGTAGTTCCCCGTGGAAATCTACATGGTGGGTCGAAGCTCTGTGTAGCCAATATTCAAGGACAAGAGAGAGGCGTGGGACTTTCCCTGGTGTCTCCTGGTCAGGTCCAGCTGGGA
>NW_005850732.1:0-209 GCF_000455745.1 Alligator sinensis
GGCTGCAGTGACACCAGCCAAGCCTGCAGCCACGGGCAGGGGTTGGGCACCGAGGACACGGGGCAGCCCAGCTCTGCTTGCCAATGCCAGCCTTGTAAGCTCCCAGCTGGGAAGCAGTTGGCCCCAGCCGTGGGGCACTGTGGAGGCCAAGTCGTGCCTGCCAGGTGCCTCTGCCCAGGCAGAGCCTGGTGTCCCTCGCCTTTGGGGCT
>NW_005850733.1:0-209 GCF_000455745.1 Alligator sinensis
GAGCCAGAGACATATAGAGCCAGAGATATATAGAGGCAGATATACATGGTGCCTGATATATATGGTGCCAGAGATATATGCAGCCAGCGATATATAGAGCTGGAGTTTTATGGAGCCAGAATTATATAGAGGCAGAAATATATACAGACAAAGATATATATAGCCAGAGATGCATGGTGCCAGAGATATATAGAGCTGGAATTTTATGG
>NW_005850734.1:0-209 GCF_000455745.1 Alligator sinensis
CCAGCTGGGACCCTGTACCCCTGCTGCCCTGTTTTGGGGCCCTGCTAATGCTGGTCCTGGGACACACGGGCCCTCTGCTCCCATGCCCACTCACTCCCAGTGCCCCCTCAGCCCTGTGGTACAGGCAGGGGGCAGCACACAGCCCTGAGCCCCTGCTCACCGGCAGGGAAGGAGCTGTTGCGGAGCATGGGGAAAAGCGGCCCCTCACC
>NW_005850735.1:0-209 GCF_000455745.1 Alligator sinensis
GATGATCTAGGTGGGGCTGGTCCTGCTTTGATGATCAGGAGGCTGGACTAGATGCGACCTCCTGAGGTCTCTTCACACCCAAATTTAGTATGATTCTCTGATCTTATACAATGAAGGGGAGAGTCTGAGGAGGATAAAGAAGGTGATGAAAGTGGAGATCTTAGTATCCTGTAAGGCCTAGGACTGAGGCAAACGGAGAGATTAGAGAC
>NW_005850736.1:0-209 GCF_000455745.1 Alligator sinensis
CGATGATCTATTGAGGTCCCTTCCGACCTTACCATCTATGAATCTATGAATACCATGGTGCATTACTAAGTACTTTGCCATGCATTATGTAAGCATCAATATTTCTTGAATGCAACATTAAACATTCCCTGTATTTAACCTTTCACACTAAACTTAAATTCCTTCAGATGCTTCAATTGCAGGTAGGCTCCTGGGTGTTATTTTTTTTT
>NW_005850737.1:0-209 GCF_000455745.1 Alligator sinensis
CCCCCCCCCCCCCCCCCCTTGCTGTGACAGGCAGTGTTTGCCACCACTGCCTCTGGACTGCCCAGAGTGCACGAGCTCCGGGCGGGCAGCAGCAAACGCTGCTTGGCATGGCAAGCGGGAGGGCCGCAGCTGCTGCTGCCGTGTGCAGCCCTGTCAGGCGAGCCCGGAGGCAGCGCACGGCCCAGGCTGGCAGCGGGGGTGGGGTACAA
>NW_005850738.1:0-209 GCF_000455745.1 Alligator sinensis
TAGGTCAGGGCTGGAGGCTACATCTGACTCCTCAGCTCCTGTCCCACAGCTGTCCCAGGAGCTGTTCCTTGTGCTGGGAAATGGCCATCGCTTTGTCCCTCACCAGATCAGCCCGCTGCACAGGAGACAGATCTGACACCAGAGTTTGTAACTCTCTCCTCTAGTCGGTCCAGCAAGGCCAGTGGAGCTGTGGGAGCTAGACACTGTTT
>NW_005850739.1:0-209 GCF_000455745.1 Alligator sinensis
TTTTCACGTTGTACTGTCTCAGCTTATCAGCAGCGCTCTGAGCAGCCGTGGACCCTTTTGCATTATCCGTTGATGATGCAAGATTCTCCAGCCGTGAAATTAAATCCAGGATAGTGTTGTATACTTTGTGTATTTGGCATTTTTGGGACTGTAAAATGTTGAGTGCTGTCACCAGGCATCCACAGCTCTCTGCAATGTACTTCAGGTCA
>NW_005850740.1:0-209 GCF_000455745.1 Alligator sinensis
TTTATTTGGTAATTACTAGTTTGTATCCAATTATATCTACAGCTCATCAAATACCATTCAGCAAATATTAGAATTCTTAAAAGCCCTTGTCAGAATTAGGGGCCCTATTGTGTTAGTGTTTATGCAAACCCTGATAAAGACATTTGTCCCCACAGCACTGCTGTGCAATAAAAAGTCAAGACATTTGTTTCATTCAGCAATTTAGCTTG
>NW_005850741.1:0-209 GCF_000455745.1 Alligator sinensis
TCCATTTAGACCAGCCACATACGTAAAGTATCCCACAATAATTAACAAATAATAATTAACAAAGTAATAATCACACAGTTAACTGGTTAAATTACTTTGCACTTGTGGCTGGTCTACATTCATTGTGCGATTCGCCAGTTAATTGTGCAATATATGTAACGTGTAGCAGGGGCCTAAGAAATCCTTGCCTCTAGCATAATTCCTGGACC
>NW_005850742.1:0-209 GCF_000455745.1 Alligator sinensis
GGCACTGCCAGTGCCCTGCACTCTTGGCCCACTCCCCCCCAGTCCCGCCAGTGTCCCCCACTTCCCACTCACAGCCCCCAAGCCCTACCAGTTCCCTTCCTTACAGGCCTGTAACACCCCTGCTCCTTCCAGCCCTGCCAAAGGAGGCCTGCAGCTGCCACTGACCCAATCAGGCCAAAATATGTCAGCTACGACAGCAGCTCCAGCTC
>NW_005850743.1:0-209 GCF_000455745.1 Alligator sinensis
CCAGCCCTGAGTTGAAATAAGTTTCCTTTTCTGCTGCTACAAAGAAATTAACATCTATTTGTGAGATATAAAACACAGTCTTGTACTTCAGCTCCCAAATTCTTTACCACATTCAATTCCTTGCAAAAAAATAACAGGAAATGTAATTCTGATGTCATTTTAAGCAGCGTAAATGTACTTTGGATATAATTTGTTGGTTTGTTGTTTTT
>NW_005850744.1:0-209 GCF_000455745.1 Alligator sinensis
CAACCACCCCAGGCTCCACATTTTGGGGGGGGCCCCCACAGACAGTGCTGTATAGGCCCCATGAACAGTGCCACTGGCACGTGCTGAGGGCACTACCACTCTGTGTGTCACTGGCTTCATGCTCCGGCCGCTTGCCACCCCTCTTCCTGCACAGGCCCTGCAAAGGCTGATATGCTCTGGGCTCCGCCCACCCCTAGGGTCAGCTCTGA
>NW_005850745.1:0-209 GCF_000455745.1 Alligator sinensis
CTGCTCCAAGATTCAACCTTGGGCTTGCCTTAGGTGTGTTGCTTTCTTTCAACCAGGGAGATAAATAGCTCTCCCATTCTGGTAATGGGCAGTGTTCAGCCTTAAGTGACTTCAGAGAGCAATGCTATTCTACTGGGGACCAGATTCACTTTATTAATACACTAAAGATGCATGATCTAACTGGGAGACCACTCTTAACATATGACTGT
>NW_005850746.1:0-209 GCF_000455745.1 Alligator sinensis
TCCACACTGGTCATGTGCCCCCTGTCCACCTGGCAGCAACAGGAGGCACAACTTTGCATTGCCACAACTCTGCGTAGAATGGGGCACCTCACCATGGCAGTGCAAACAACACAGGGTCCCTGGGGGCAGGGCAGGAAGCCCTGAGGCTGTAGTGGGCAGCCTGTATCCACCCCCACCCCACTCACAAATCTGGGGGGACATGTGCCTGC
>NW_005850747.1:0-209 GCF_000455745.1 Alligator sinensis
GGGACGCTCTCTTTGGTCCGTAGGTTGGTAATAATCATCACCTGATGGTGGCACTCGCACACAGAGAGTGAGGAGACTTTATCCCTATTCTACTGAATCGGGTTAGAAGAAAACACACGAGCTGTCTCATTCTTTAAGTCGTATGTGAGGGTCTCTTGTAACTACTAGCATTCTCACTTACAATGACTGGGGTCATGACTGTAAGTGCA
>NW_005850748.1:0-209 GCF_000455745.1 Alligator sinensis
CTCGCTGCCTCAGGTCCTACTGAGGGATTCCCATCATCCCGGATCGAAGAAGCAAAAGCTCCAGCCCTGCACTCAGGAGGGAGGATCCAGCCTGGACTTGCTATGGAGATCGGAGCTGGAAATTTAATGGAGACCTAAAAAGTGACCAAAGATACAACAGAAAGATGGAGAAAGAGGGAAGAGTTCTCTTCCAGGGAGAAAGAAGGAGA
>NW_005850749.1:0-209 GCF_000455745.1 Alligator sinensis
AAGAAAGTACTACAAAGATTCACAATTTTTTTTTAAATGAAAACTTCTATTTGAGATTGTTTTATATTGATATATTTACCAAAAACAAATATTAAAAAATTGAATTAAATAAAAACTGTTTTTTGCTTTAAAAAACCTATCTGTATGTGTATATACACACATATATATATATAGACATACATACATATATATGTATCTATATATGTACA
>NW_005850750.1:0-209 GCF_000455745.1 Alligator sinensis
GCTCATGTAGGGGCCCAAACCCGGGTGCGGATGGAAACTGGACCCAGTCTATTTTCAACCCCCTCCCCCAATCCTACTGTCTAAGCAGGTGACCAACTAAGTGGTCAGCAGCACCGCACACATCTACGTCCTGGTCAGCACCGGCTCCAGGACCCCTTCAGGTGCCACACCAGTCCCAGGGATGCCCCTGCCCCTCTCCGGTCAGTGCC
>NW_005850751.1:0-209 GCF_000455745.1 Alligator sinensis
GAAACTAAATTTGTTACTTGCATTTACAGATAGCAAATTTACTTCTGATTAGCGAGTTTTACTGAGTAATAAGCATGCTCACGTGTAGACATACATGCTTACTTCACAGTTAACCTACTGCACAGTTAAACATCTCATGTAGACATGCTCACTGTGTAGTAATTTAGTCTCATTTCATGTAAAGCATCTCGTGCAGATGCACCCACTGA
>NW_005850752.1:0-209 GCF_000455745.1 Alligator sinensis
TTGTCGATACTGCATCCCTGTGTCCAGCCCCACGCTTGTGTCTGGCTCTGGTGCCAGCGGTGGGACTGCGAGTACAAGTCAATATTGCTAATGAATATTGGACTGGACTTGGATGTATGGTATCACCTTCAACCAGTGCCCACCCCCCATCCCTCCCAAATGCAAAGTGACCCCTATTCAGCAATCAGGACTCATGGTAGAGGTGGTAT
>NW_005850753.1:0-209 GCF_000455745.1 Alligator sinensis
GTACCGAAACAAGCAAAAGGAAGTCGTTTTTACCTCTCGCTTGGCCAGTAGGTGGCTCTGTTAGACACACAGATTCCTGCAGCAGATGCGTCTTTCCCCAGTTAAATCACATTTTGACTCAGGCAAATCTTTCAGTGTGAAACTCATGCTCATATGTTTGCCTCTTATTTGGGCACTAGTGTCAAGCAGAGGTGTCCGTGTTGGGGGGG
>NW_005850754.1:0-209 GCF_000455745.1 Alligator sinensis
TTTTTGTTTGTGGAGTTTCAGAAGACTTGAAGAGCTTCTTTCAATGGAAAACTGAACATACTAAGTAGCTGTGTGCTGGACTAAATTCCTGGACTAAATTCAGCTGACTAAACTGAGTAGCTGTGTGCTGGACAAATTCCTGCAGAGAACAGAGTGAAAGGCTCTTCTTCAGCCCCTTTTTCCCAGCTGCAAGGGAGCCCCTTTTTCCA
>NW_005850755.1:0-209 GCF_000455745.1 Alligator sinensis
GGAACTGACACATGCAAATTGGGATTTAGGAAGTCCCACAGGAATTCTAAGGGAGAACAGGAACTGAATCTGAATATCTAAAGTCCTAGTCCAGTTTCTTTGAGTATCAAGGTCAGCCTGGCCCTCAAGCCCTCCATTGTGGCTAAAACAGGGACGATTAGACCGGCGACCTCCAGAACGAACAGTTTGAGCCTTTACAGAGGTGGGCT
>NW_005850756.1:0-209 GCF_000455745.1 Alligator sinensis
TCAGGGTAGGGGCCGGTGTCTGAGAAAGGTAAACCACAGGCTACAACACGGAAAAGACTCCAGAAGGAATACCTAGGGTGGCTGGTGCAATAGGAAGCATAGCTAAGAGAGCAGAGCAGGGACTAGGAAGGGGTTTAAGTCTGGACTGGGCAAAATGCAGCCCGTGGGTCGGATCAGACCCACAGCAGACTCCATTTCCCAGCAGCCCC
>NW_005850757.1:0-209 GCF_000455745.1 Alligator sinensis
TGTTGAGGGTCCCGTGACCACCGCAGCCTGGCCTGGGCTGTGCCACATCTGCAAGCACACGCTCCGTCTCCTCTTCGCTCTGCTAGGGAGCAGGTTTTAGATCTGCAATTTAGCCCTCGAAGGCTGCAGGGCAGGTAACTGCAGTCTCAGAGCAAGACAGCGCTGGGCTGGGACCCCCGATCCACGCTTTCTGTAGGGGGAAGGAGCCA
>NW_005850758.1:0-209 GCF_000455745.1 Alligator sinensis
CAAAGTTGATTAATAACTTCATTACACCAGACAGCCTATTTTGCAGTCAGCGGAGCAAATTGCATAGAAGAGTGACACTGTAGATAGAACTTGATAGATCTAATACTATAAGAATCGTTTTTCATTCAATGCGCAGGGTGAGAGCATGGGAGACTAAAAAAATGTTGGGTGGTGTGCAATGTGATTTGTGTCTCCTTAATCACATAACC
>NW_005850759.1:0-209 GCF_000455745.1 Alligator sinensis
GATTAAACCTTTTGCAGGGCTTAGGCAAATAGACTCGGGGGCCCTGGGCTGGTTGAGACCCTCCACTCCCCACATAGGCACTACTGCCTGCAGGGAGCAGGGCTTGAAGCCACCCCTAGGAAGCACCTGCCATGGCAGTGAGACAAGCAGAAGGGAAGGGAGGTGGACAATGCCATTCGCACTGCCACCATGGAGGGAAGGACCAGGGC
>NW_005850760.1:0-209 GCF_000455745.1 Alligator sinensis
CCTCCGTCTGTGCCCGTGACGGCGGCACGCCACCATCACAGGTAGGTAGCACTACCAAGACTCTATTTGCTACTTGGAACTCCCACTCCTTAGCCCTATGATCATCTCTTTCTTTCTGTTGATGTTGGGCTCCCTCCAAATTTCTCTTTTTATGACCAGGAAAAGTTTCTCTTTTTTATGGTCTCTTTTTATGACCAGGTTACGAAACG
>NW_005850761.1:0-209 GCF_000455745.1 Alligator sinensis
ATTCTCAACCTGGGTGTTTGCTGGGGTACTCCAGGATGCAGTGAGATCCTTTGAAGGGTGTCCCAGGAAGTGTGAGAAGATAAACAGATAGAGGCAGGCTCAGGTTTCAGGTGGGAGGAGATAAACAGATAAAGGCAGGCTAAGGCTTTCCCTGCCTCCCTGCTCCCTCTGCAAGGAGGTAAGCCCAGGAATAAATCAGTTTATGTTTT
>NW_005850762.1:0-209 GCF_000455745.1 Alligator sinensis
GCAAGCAACAGGGTATGCAGCAAAGGAAGATAAGCAGAAAATAGCCACATTCCTGAATATAGCCGGACCTGAGGCTGTTGATGTCTTTAATACCATGCAGCTAAACCAGGATGAGAGGAATATCTATGCGGCTGTGTTACAGAAGTTTGCACAATACTGCATACCAAATACAAATGAGACATTTGAGAGATACAAGTTTCACAAAAGAG
>NW_005850763.1:0-209 GCF_000455745.1 Alligator sinensis
TTCAATCCCCCCTCAGTCTTCCCTTCTGCAGGCCAAGGGGCTGGGTTGACTGGGTGGGCAGGTGGGTTTTTAGCTGCCACAGACTGACTCGAAGCTGCGAGGCAGGTAACAGCGGATGTGCCTTGCTCCCTGGGTACTAGTGATGTTGGCACGTTGGAGCTGAAGCAGAAGCTCGCCCCGAACCCAGGTATGTCCGGGCTGGAGTAACA
>NW_005850764.1:0-209 GCF_000455745.1 Alligator sinensis
CCAAGGGGGCTGCTGTGCCCTTTTGCTGCCAACATGCTGCTATTAGAAGAAAAAGCAAATGTAATTTGGGTTGCAATAATGACAGTATTGCATACAAGATAAGGAAGGATACTTGCCTTATTACTGGTTAGGCCTTGGGTGCAGTATGCTTTTTAGTCCACTTTTGGCCGTTTCGTAATTGATAGGGTTGGAAGGGACCTGAGCAGATC
>NW_005850765.1:0-209 GCF_000455745.1 Alligator sinensis
TGCTGTCCAACGTGGACATCCGGAGAGGTTGCTCTCTCTCGGCTCTGTCCGTGTGGCGTACGGGAGCGTAGGCCTTCGGGCTCCATGACGTATAGTCCCCTTCCACGACGTTGGAGAACAAGCCGGGCCTCTGGTCTGCAGCCTGCATATTCCTATGGCTTCTCTGAGTCCTTGGACCGTGACAGAGGAGACAAACCATGCAGGAAACA
>NW_005850766.1:0-209 GCF_000455745.1 Alligator sinensis
ATGCACTCAAAACTGCACGTGTCACAGCGGCTTCCCTTCCCTGACCACTTTGTGCCAAGCACCCAGGCTGGGCCGTGCTGCCCTAGAGCCCGGACCCTTAGTGCTCAGCAGCCCTTGCACGTGCAGAAGCAGCAGGATTCACTGAAATGGGCAGTTAGCACTCCGCTTAACCCTGCGAGTGCCCTTGCTCTTTTTATCTCTGTGGAGCC
>NW_005850767.1:0-208 GCF_000455745.1 Alligator sinensis
CCTGCTCCCTCCACTCCTGACCCCCAAATGCTGGGGGTTCCTTCAAACTGTGGCTTTTTAATGCCTGTGGTTTCAAATTCCCACAGCTGGCCCTACAGCCAATCAGGCATCCCAGATAACCTGGAAGTGCCTGCCAGCATTTCCGCCCCCTACTCACCCTCCCACTGGGATCCTGGAGTTCCTGGGGTGGCAGGCACCACCACCCCAA
>NW_005850768.1:0-208 GCF_000455745.1 Alligator sinensis
GGGCCTCTGAAAGTCGCACATCTGTACGCAGACCCCAACGCCCCATCTAATTTTTTTTAATATTTTTTTTCCAAAGATTTTTACAGGAACATTATTTCCCCAGCAGTTTTACTTGTTACATTATCTGCATTGAATTTTACATTTAACAACAAAATTGACTCCATAGTAATAAAGTTCCCTTGTGTAGCAGAAAGCCCCCTTTTCCTCT
>NW_005850769.1:0-208 GCF_000455745.1 Alligator sinensis
GACTGACCAAAACACATGATTTATGATCACCAATTGGAGGCAACAAGTAATGGGAATTGGTGGTTAGTGTTTATTGCTTAAGGTGTCCCTGGGTTAGCCGAATTATCTCCTTAGTCAACACACATGGGACATACCAAGTTATTCAACTGTCTTTTCTTCCTTCTAGCAATCGCAACAGTCTGAAGCTTCAGACACAAGGCACAAATGG
>NW_005850770.1:0-208 GCF_000455745.1 Alligator sinensis
AACCCCTGCATAAGATGCGACTGACCTGTATCAGATTTATCCAAATGAGTCCAACTAGGCTCTCACACTTTATGGCTTGGTGGCAGCTAGTGCACTGGACTGAGACATGGAAGGTTAGTCCCTACCCTGCCTGATTCAGAGCAAACTGGGATGAAAATATTCTGCTCTGAAAGCAGATACTTGAATCTGGATCTCTTACACCTTGTAC
>NW_005850771.1:0-208 GCF_000455745.1 Alligator sinensis
GTGCTTTGGCATGGGCTAGCAGCCAGGTCAAGACTCGCAGGATCTTGTGCAGCCTGCACTGAAGCAAGTGCTACTGCATCTTCCTGGGGACTTGATCCGGCTAACCCAGTGGTTTTCAAAGTTTTTTATTTGTGGATCCCCTAAAAATTTTCAAATGGCGGTATGGACCGCTTTGAATTGTAAGTGCAGGTATTCACATAGTTTTGAT
>NW_005850772.1:0-208 GCF_000455745.1 Alligator sinensis
CAGGTAAAGCAGGGGGACCACAGCAGCCAACCTCTAAACCCCTGGTTTATAAGGACAGTTGCCTCCATGAAGTATGTGAATGATCAGAAGCCTTTTCTTCCACTTAAGGAAGGGGAACAGCAAGAGCTCTGCCTTTCTCATGCTCTAACTGTGATTGGCAGCATCAGGACCAGAATTACAGCCCAGGTTCTGGGCCTGATCCAGGAGC
>NW_005850773.1:0-208 GCF_000455745.1 Alligator sinensis
GTGACAGCTGCAGTGGCCCCAGCCTGGGCCCTGCTGCCCTCTGTTGCCCTGTGCTGCCTGGGGGGGCTCCACCAGGAGGCCTCAGAGCCCCTGCTTCTGCCATGAGTAGAGGCTTTTTTTCTCTTTTTCTTTTTTTAAAGTGCCAGAGGCTGGGGTGGAGTGGGGCAGCCATCGGGGGCTGAGGGTGCAAGTGGGGGGTGGGGCTGGG
>NW_005850774.1:0-208 GCF_000455745.1 Alligator sinensis
TGTGTATGTATGTATGTATGTATGTGTATATTTTATATATATGTAAAATGTGTGTGTGTATAATGTGTGTATAGATATATGTATATAAATTCACACACACATGTACCTGTATATATATTTGTGTGAATATACTTACACACATCTGTATATCTATACATATTCATGCACACGTATGTTCACAAGCGCCTGTGTGTGGGTGGGTGTGTGT
>NW_005850775.1:0-208 GCF_000455745.1 Alligator sinensis
CGAGGCACCCTCGATTTGCTTAGAGCTTTGTTGCTAATTGGGCCAGAGACGCTATTCTGTGGGCTGAAGCTTGCAGCAGGAGAACCCCTGGGGTTCATGCCCACCCCTCTTTCTAGGTCCTGCTTTCAGTCTACAAATGGCATCTGCGTTTGGAAATTACAGTTTCTTTATTGGGAGATGACAAGCCCTTTGCAATCCCTTTCTTTTT
>NW_005850776.1:0-208 GCF_000455745.1 Alligator sinensis
GAGTGAAGGTAGGAAGAAAATCCCATCATTGTGTCTGTGGAGTAAGTGAGGTGCTTTAGGTAATGGGGAACAGAGAAGGACCTGGAAACAGCACTTGCATTTTACTTGGATTCTATGTGCGGGTGACTATTAAGGTCCTAGAGCAGCAGTAACTTCCACTGGGGAAGCAGTTTAAAAGCTGAAAGTCTCAAGAAACAAACAAAAAAAA
>NW_005850777.1:0-208 GCF_000455745.1 Alligator sinensis
AGAAATGCTTCAACTTTGATGACCCAGTTCTGACTCGCATTCAACTGGAATTTGACAGGGACTATAGTGAGGGTCAGGAATATTTGTCATTTATCTTGAACTGGAGACTTACAGTGAGCAAAATAAAGCAACTGCATAATGATCGCATAGCTAAATCTCACTGTGGAATAATACTGCGAGCTTTATTTTAAATGCTATATACAGTCTT
>NW_005850778.1:0-208 GCF_000455745.1 Alligator sinensis
TGCGTCCTCCTCCCCAACGAATGGATAGCAGCAAAAGCAGAATCAATGCTGGTTGGTTTCTCAGATCACTGCCTCCTAACAGCAAAGGCAGAAATGGTGGGGGCAGCCTGGGAAGGACAGAAGTTTGTTTTGTTTTTAATTTAAATTTTCCATATTACAAGCCAAATTAGCCACAATAAATTCCAAATTCGAGAGTCAGTCCAGAACC
>NW_005850779.1:0-208 GCF_000455745.1 Alligator sinensis
GCCCAGCCACTTCCCGCAATACAGCACTGACGCACTGCTCTGCGCTCAGTGCTTCTAGCTCACAGACACAAGTGGTTTCAATAACACCCGTGGGCTAGTTGCTGTCCCGGAGCAAGGCGCTTTGTCTGGCAAACTCAAGGCAAAAACAAAGGTGCTTCTGAGTTGGAAATGGGCTGCAGCACGTTGCTGTGCTGCTCCCTCTCCTCCT
>NW_005850780.1:0-208 GCF_000455745.1 Alligator sinensis
GTAGCAGAGAATTTGTTGGTCATCCACGTAGCTCACGACAGTGAAGTGGGGCACATCTGGGTGGGGGTCTGACACCCCTGTGTAGAGATGCCGGTAGCGGTGGGAGCCTGTAGCAGTGACAGCACCAGCGGGAAGACACCAGGGCCCTCAGGGTGTCAGGGCAGCAGGTCCTGTAGTCCCTCCCTCCCACTGCAGGGCAGTGCGGTCC
>NW_005850781.1:0-208 GCF_000455745.1 Alligator sinensis
CAGCCCCCCCCCTGCACACACACACAGCCCCCCCCCCACACACAGCTCCAAACACACAGCCCCCCATATACCCACAGAGCCCCCCACACACACCGAGGTACACACACAGACACTTTCCCTTTACAGGCTCCCTCTCCCGCACTCTCAATCACACGGAGGCATCCCCTCCACCCCCCCGCTCCTGTGCAGCCCTGCAGATGCCGGGTGC
>NW_005850782.1:0-208 GCF_000455745.1 Alligator sinensis
TTATTATCCTGTATGAATTGCATCTCTGTGCAGCAACAGGAGACCACCATCAATGAGAGGCCTTGTGACGTGTTTCCACTTTCAGGTAGGATTTACTCACTGGTGGATTTTCTTGTTTTATCTCTAACCACAAGTTTTGACTCTGTGAGCAAGTATCAAATTGTAGGGCAGGCACCACTTTCCATAGTATACACACGCATTTATGCCA
>NW_005850783.1:0-208 GCF_000455745.1 Alligator sinensis
TGATTCCATAGATACAGTGATGTAAGCAGCAGTGACTTAACTAAAACATGTCCAGGCACCTCTAATTTAACGCACTGAAAAGACTTTAAAGAGGTGGGAAATCCCGCTTGTGCAAACATAAAAGCAGTTGTGGCAGTGTAAAGAGGAAATCTCATGGTGTGTACAAAAGCCCCAAGACTGCAGATCAGAATAGCTCTCAGTGGCGAAA
>NW_005850784.1:0-208 GCF_000455745.1 Alligator sinensis
GAGGAGGAGGAGATGGAGTGCCTGCCCTCTGGGTGCTGCAAGCAGCCCCGGGAGAGGGACGACATCTGCCCCCCAAAGCTGATGGGGATCAATCTCCCCGAGATGGTCCTCAACCCAGATAGAGAGGGGGGCCTGCTAGGGAGCCTGGCTATTGCGGGCACTTTCACCAGTCTCACAGGGAAATCCCCTCCCAGGGTACAGCCCCGCC
>NW_005850785.1:0-208 GCF_000455745.1 Alligator sinensis
TTCTGAGGATGTCATCTGCTGCTGCCCGACAGAAAACATTTTCCACCTGTGCTGCACACCTATCTGTGGTTAGCATCTATTTTGGGACCCTCATCTTTATGTATGTGCGCCCCGCGGTGAAGTATGAATCAAACGCCAATGTGGTGGTATCTGTCTTCTACTCTGTTTTAACACCACTGCTGAATCCAATCATATACACACTGAGAAA
>NW_005850786.1:0-208 GCF_000455745.1 Alligator sinensis
GCTGTGGATCTGGCTCATGTCAAAAGTCACCGGCTCCTCAAACCAGGAAATGACCAAACCAGATGTCCAGCTATTGCCTGATATCACTGTTGTGTGCTTTGAAGTCCTGGAGGGCCTGATTCTTCAGCACAGATCCCCAGAGGTGGAGGTGGAGAGCATCCCCAGTATTGATCAAGCTGGTTTCCCACAACATTGAAGCAGATGCAAA
>NW_005850787.1:0-208 GCF_000455745.1 Alligator sinensis
CCCAAGCCATGCCACTGGTTAGCTGGGCTCAGGAGCCCAGCTGAAATATGCTTGGGTTGAAGAAATAAAGTTCCTCGTATCATCCCTGAGTGTGAAGGTTGAAGTCACAAGCGTCTGCCACCTACATACAGAACTACCAAGCACCTCTGCTATAAAGCCATCTCCTCCAACTCCTTGCGTGATATGGCCGGAGGCATCATGGCAGCCC
>NW_005850788.1:0-208 GCF_000455745.1 Alligator sinensis
GAACCTGGCTGGGTTAAAGTGACCGCTCCCACAGCACCTGTTAAAAAGGAAAAGCTGAACAATCACAGGAAGTGACAGTCTTCATCAGGCCAGGACACCACTCCGCATGCAGCAGACACTGCAGAGGAGAATGCCAGAGCCACACAAGTCATCGATTTCCTTCAAACCTAAACTACTCCCCAGTCGAACCAGAGACAATGTAATGGTG
>NW_005850789.1:0-208 GCF_000455745.1 Alligator sinensis
ACTGCTCTTCTGATGTCAGGCAGAGCAATGCTAGCTAGCAGGTACCCACTGCTTAGGCTGGTAGGCTTCGAACATCCTGAGATGCATCAGCAGCTATCGTTCAGGATGAGCTCAAGGCACTTAGCATGCATGGCTCTCTCTCATACAGGGCATGCATACCCAGCAGAGGAGAAGCCGAGAGCCAGGGCAGCGGTTTGGATGGTTGAGG
>NW_005850790.1:0-208 GCF_000455745.1 Alligator sinensis
TGGTCGCGCACCAGCACCAGCAGGCTGTGGCGCGGCCCGTCCGCCTCGTCCAGGGGCCGCGCCGTGCGCACCTCGCCGCTGTACAGCCCCACGCGGAAGGGCCCGGCGCCGCGCGGCTCCTGCAGCTCGTAGCGCAGCCACGCGTTGTAGCCCGAGTCCGCGTCCACGGCGCGCACCTTGGCCACCACCTGCCCCGCGCCCGCCGACT
>NW_005850791.1:0-208 GCF_000455745.1 Alligator sinensis
GTATTCTTACAGCTGCCTCTGCTCTGTTTTCGAGGAGGATGCAAAAGAGAACTACAAGCTAGGCCTTGTGCAGTCCCAGAAACAAAAATCGAGGGTGGCAACAATCCCTCATGTGCCCAGGGTGGCCCCAAGTGCAGGAGCTGAGGGCGGGTTCAATTCGTCTAGCCCTGAGCTGGAAGGACCCAGGCCAGCACCTGTTCCCATCGGT
>NW_005850792.1:0-208 GCF_000455745.1 Alligator sinensis
GCCCAGTAGCTGAAAAACCTCCTTTACAAATGGTCCCAGCCTCTTCCACTTGGAAGTGATTACGATGTTTGCCCAAGTGGTTCTGATTCCTTCAGAAATTGTGGCCCAAAGCCTCTTCCAGGCCTCTGAATATCTCCAGAGTCTTTTATTTGTAGGAGAGCAGATGTGCTCCATCTCCTGGCCTGCTCCCCTTGGAGATGCTCCCTCG
>NW_005850793.1:0-208 GCF_000455745.1 Alligator sinensis
GATATTCTAGAGGCTATTTGAGAAAGGAAGGGGAGTAATGGAATCAGCAAAGTACAACTAAAGGGCAAAAGGTCCCTTAATGACAGTGTATGAAATGGCTGAAGGAACATTGATGATCTTCAGAAGTGCCAGAGTATGTCTGCACAACAGAATTCATTTTGATGATGGGCGCTAGATCAAAATACTCAACTTTGATCTCTCTTGTCCA
>NW_005850794.1:0-208 GCF_000455745.1 Alligator sinensis
CATTTACTGCGCAGCAGACTAATTAGCTGCACAATAAACAGTGCATGTCTACACATCTACCCCTATTAGGCTGGAGTAAATTAACCAACTATGCAGCAGGGTAGTACTTGAATGCACAAGTGCTCTCCCGCTGTGGAGTGTTTTACTCCGTAGCAGTGCACATGTAGATGCTGCCCTAGCTGACTGGGGCATGAGGGTGCTTCAGTGC
>NW_005850795.1:0-207 GCF_000455745.1 Alligator sinensis
TGTCAGGGGAAATACCAAGACCACCATGGTGCTTTTCCTAGTGGCAGGGGAAAACCCACTTGCAGGATACCCACAAGGGTACAGGGTCGTAAGGCGTAGCTGGCCTCCCGCTTTCACTTCCATTGGGAAGATCTCGGCTCTATGCCGACTTTGTGGGAATGGGAGACTTCTCTGTAGCTTGCTCTTGCGGCTGAGGGTAAGCGAAAC
>NW_005850796.1:0-207 GCF_000455745.1 Alligator sinensis
CAGAGACAAGGCAGACAACTCGAACTCTGCCGGGTGCTGCCCAGGAGGGATCACACCAAGCCCTCCTGAATGCAGCCTGTCACCGCAAGGGGAAACTGGGCACCATTAGCTCTGAGGCACTGATACAAGGCCACATGCTCCAAGCACAGGATTGTGGGGAAAGCTCGCAGGCTCCATCCCTGGCTCTGCCATTCACTCCCTGGGTGG
>NW_005850797.1:0-207 GCF_000455745.1 Alligator sinensis
ACCCTGAAATCTATACCAATTCAATGGTTACCGGTGCTGGCCAGTATTGCTCCTCCAGACAGTCACGGCAACAAAGCTACATACAGAGAGGTCATCCTCATAGATGACAACCCAACCCTTCCCATCCATAGAGACTTAAAGAACCTCGCAGTTCACCGCTCAGTCTTCTGGAAACCTTTGTGGAGACATGTACGAGTCCTTGTAGGA
>NW_005850798.1:0-207 GCF_000455745.1 Alligator sinensis
CTCTGTCTTTGTGCATGTAGAGCTGATCCCACCCCAGGTGAGCCTGCTGCTCCCTTCTTGTGAGGACAGCTCCACAGAGAAGCTGGAGCTGGTCTGCCTTCTAATGAACTTCAGCCCCGAGAAAGCTACAGTGGAATGGCTTGTGAATGGTGTGAAGAAGGACCTTCCTGGCATGCCTTACTCCTCTGCAAAGGGCACAGATGACTT
>NW_005850799.1:0-207 GCF_000455745.1 Alligator sinensis
TCCTGGATTTGTGCTCAGGGTGGAAGCAGGCTGCTTGCTATGAGCTGCAGCTCTGCGCCCTGCTGCCTTTGTTCTGGGAGCCATGCAACTCCATCAGGCAGACATGAGACACGTGACATGGCCAACATGCGGCTCCCAGGTCAAAGCCAGCAGGGCAGGGAACCCTGAGCCCACAACGGGCAGCCTGCCTCCACCCTGCGCACAAAT
>NW_005850800.1:0-207 GCF_000455745.1 Alligator sinensis
TTACTATTTTTACTATGTAGCACCCAAATGGGTGCTAAGTACTTTGCATACAATCAAGACAAGTCAGTGCCTTAAAAAGCATTTGATACATGGTCCTGATCCCATAAACACATTTACACACAAGTAACATTACTCAGACTCAGGAGCACATAGAGGATGGGGCTCAGGCAGTCACTTGGCAGATAAAGGGGTATAGTGGCTGCCTCC
>NW_005850801.1:0-207 GCF_000455745.1 Alligator sinensis
TTTTGTCATGCTCTCAGTGGTTCCTGGCCCATCCCTGTGGATGGCATTTTTAAAGGGTTGATTTGAAAGGGAAAGCATGAAGACAAGGGTGGAGAGTGGCACAGGAGTGGTCATGCTTTTATTTATATTTTAGATGGGCCCAAAATGTTTTACCCCTGGGCTTTACCGACCACTTCATGCTAAAAGGGGTGGTGGGTATGGAGAAAT
>NW_005850802.1:0-207 GCF_000455745.1 Alligator sinensis
TCTTTCTAACAATCAGCTGTGTCCTCACTCTCTACTTGACTACAGCTCATCATTATGCAGCCCCAGACTCTGGAAATCAAAAAATGTGCATCAAAACACTCCTTCCTGCCCTCACCCCAAGTCAGGTGAGCTCGTGGCAGATTACAGTTATTTGTAAGCTATCAAAGTTTATGGAACTCGTGTTTAGGAAACAAGGGAAAGCAGAAA
>NW_005850803.1:0-207 GCF_000455745.1 Alligator sinensis
AAATACCCATAGTAGAACATAGGCAGAGCTATGACTAGTCATCCCCAGCCAGTGGCTGTCCAATATCTTCTTGTACACCTCCACCGATGGAGAGGCCACCGCTTCCCTAGCAGTCTATTCCGCTGCCTCATAGTTGTAACAGTGATACAGGTTTTCCTGATGTCCAATCTAAAACTCTTTTTCTGCAACTTCAAACCACTACTCCCT
>NW_005850804.1:0-207 GCF_000455745.1 Alligator sinensis
GTTTTCACTTTCAAGAACTCGCCACTTCGGAGCTCTTGTTAGTGCTAGTGAGTGCATCCGCCTCACTGCGGACAGATGCTTTCCTATAAAGATCTCATGGTCCTGCGTGTGGTAACTCAGCCACGGGAAGATCTACAGCAGTGATCTCGACTTAGATTCTAGGCACCCCTCGAGAAACTCGGGACACCTCTGAGGAAACGTCAGCTC
>NW_005850805.1:0-207 GCF_000455745.1 Alligator sinensis
GGCACAACCAGAAAAGGCCTGAAGAGGGATGGGAGCCCAGAGACTCTAACTGCCTTTGCAGTTGCAGAAATGGGGAGAGACATGACTGGATAGCAGCCCAGGACACCAGTCAGATACCTAAACTACATAATGTCTTGAGTGAGTTAGTCCCATTACATTTGGGCTAGGAAAAGAAGTTACACATAACCCAGTTTAAGAGATCAGAAA
>NW_005850806.1:0-207 GCF_000455745.1 Alligator sinensis
TAAGAACATTGGATTTATAATCATTAAATTCTCAGGTCATAGTAATGTAATAAGACCTGACCAGGGCCATTTCTTTTTACTTATCTAAGTTTGGACAGAGTGGTAAAACAATTCCTACTTTTAACTTCTCTTGTTCAGGCAGTGCTGTGTTGAGTGGTCACAAAGTAGGTGACCAAGTAGACAGTTGAAAGAAATTCAGAGTCCTGT
>NW_005850807.1:0-207 GCF_000455745.1 Alligator sinensis
CCTCGGTGGTCCTTGCTGCAGCCACTCGGAGCTGGGAAGTAATAGGGGCGGAGGAGCCGGGAGGAGGTCCATGCGGGGACCCCTGCCAGCCCCCCGACCCACCCCACTCGCCCAGACCCACACCTACTCCCCCTGACCCACCCTGCTCCCCCAGACCCACACCTACTCCCCCCAAACCATCCCACTCCCCGGGCCCCCCCACGGCTG
>NW_005850808.1:0-207 GCF_000455745.1 Alligator sinensis
AGCACCCCGGTGTAGAGTTTCTGGAGTCAATCTCAGTGTATCAGTGAGGTATTATGGGGAAGGGGCTCTGCTGGGAATGCCAGAGGGTGCCTGGGATATTACGAGATGTGCCTGTGGGAAACTTGGAGTTGGTGGATTTTGTGGTCCAAATAGAAATGTCTGAAGGGTCTAGGGTGGCCACAGACACATCCTCAGAATACAAGACAT
>NW_005850809.1:0-207 GCF_000455745.1 Alligator sinensis
TTTTTTTTGTCATTCCACCTTAGTTTTGTAGTCACATATTGAGCCCATTCTCCCATGGAGGGCCTTAAGGCAGTCATCTGCCTTTATTGTAGAAATCTGTCCCAGGTTTCCATTCTCTTTTTTCCTGCACTTACTTGCATCATCTTCCCTCTCCTCACTTACATTCATATTTCACTTTTCCAACCATTGGTGTCTGTCACTTCCTCT
>NW_005850810.1:0-207 GCF_000455745.1 Alligator sinensis
TGAGCCACTGGGGACCTCAGCTGGTGGTTCCGACACCATGGATATGTATCAGGTGCAGTTTATGAACACCTCTAAGACCTTCCCCCTCCTTGTCAGCAGAGGGAGACCCTGGTGTCCACCAACCTTGCATGTGCCAGTTTCAACCCCTTTACCCCTTCTTCAGGAACCTCCTGCTGCAGTTCTGGCTGCACTACTCCCCACAAGTTT
>NW_005850811.1:0-207 GCF_000455745.1 Alligator sinensis
GTAACATGTTGTGACAATACTCAACTTTTAGCCTCCTGTCTGCATCCTGCAAAAAGTATAATGAATAGACTATTAAGTATACATCCTTACAAATACAAGATATTTACGGGATTGTTTGCCCATTGATCTAAAACCAAGGGCTAGCAACACATAGTCCATGAACTGAATTCACCTCACAAAGAGATGTGATCTGGTGGCAGGTGAAAT
>NW_005850812.1:0-207 GCF_000455745.1 Alligator sinensis
ATGAGAGAGTGAGCCTGGGTGACACGGGGCAAGGGAGGGGTGAGCAGAGGTGACACGAATGTCTCAGCTCTTTGAAAGGGGGTTTCACACCCACAGCATGGATCACTGCAACCTACAGCAAGGCTCACAGGATCCAGCCTCACAAAACCATCTCCTGAGGCAGTCGTTCCTGCATGTGCAAGGGGCATGATGCACCCACCCTCAGGA
>NW_005850813.1:0-207 GCF_000455745.1 Alligator sinensis
TCCCCATCTTTCTCTAAAAGCAGCCAGTGCTTCCAGGGTCAGGTGAAGTGCCTTCACGATAGGATGCCTTCCTGTAGACAACTGGGTCCAAATGCCACCCGGGTCCAAATGCCACCCAGGGACAGGGACTGTTCGACTGCCTCCCAGCTTTGTCCTCCTGCTCCCAGGGTTGTGGCGTGTGAGGCTCTTGCGTTGCAAGAAGGAAGC
>NW_005850814.1:0-207 GCF_000455745.1 Alligator sinensis
CTGCCCACCCCAAGCACAGCGTGGTCCAGCCCCCACCAGGAAGAGCCTGCCACAGCCCTGGCATCAGCCCCCACCCTGCCTTGTGTGCAGATGTGGGAGCATACACCCCCTGTGCCCTCCCAGGGTGCACCCCCCAGGCTCAGTCCTCCCATCCCCTGGGGTCTCACTTATCTGAGCCCTTTCTCCTGCCTCTGCCCTGCTCCCTCC
>NW_005850815.1:0-207 GCF_000455745.1 Alligator sinensis
CCCTGCCCCCCCACCCCAGCATCCCCACAATAAAAAACCCCAACACCCCACCAGCACTTAGCAACAGTTCCAGCTGCTGTCTGTGTTATTGGGGCCTGCCCACACAGCGCGGGGCAGGGGAACAGTCCCAGGGGCCAAAGCCCAGGCCCTGCTGTTCCCCTCTGTCCGGAGGCCCCGGAGCCCCCACAGCCCCTGCTTCTAGGGTGA
>NW_005850816.1:0-207 GCF_000455745.1 Alligator sinensis
TTCAATGTGTTTATTAATCATTTGGATGCTGAAGCTGAGAGCTTCTTGAGCAAGCTTGGAGACATAGAGGATGGGAGCACAATTCAGAAAGATCTGGGTAGAATGGAAAGTCCGGCTAGAGTTAACAGGATGAAGTTCAGCCCTGACAAATGCAAGGTACTACACCTTGAGAAGAATAACTGAAAACACAAATACAAAATGGGTGAC
>NW_005850817.1:0-207 GCF_000455745.1 Alligator sinensis
GTTTCCTTGTATGCAAATATAAGATGAGGAGTGTTTGACTGGAGAAAAAAACTCAACAAGTCTTATATTTGAGTAAATATACTAATTTATTTGTCACCATTTATAATGTTTACCCGGCACTTGAGTCAGTTTGGACTGTGAAGTGCTTATGTCAATGGTCAATTCTGCTGTCTGGCTTGTATGCACTGGCCTGAGGCTAAATGATTT
>NW_005850818.1:0-207 GCF_000455745.1 Alligator sinensis
AAGTAATGAATTTGTGTGAGATGTCTGTCATAGTAACTAGTGGAAAGCCTGTCCAGTGACCCTGTGGGATAGTCGCTAGTACTGAGTAAAGCTTCAGGTACTGATTCGATTCGAAGGGGATTTGCCCTGGTTTGGCTGCAGAATCTACAAATCAGAATTGAATTGGGAAATCAAAGAAAGGTCCGAATCAATTCAAAGCTCTCCGAA
>NW_005850819.1:0-207 GCF_000455745.1 Alligator sinensis
GGCCTTCAGGAGGTCATCTGGTCCAACCCCCAACCAAACCATTCCAGTCAAGTACATATCTAACCCACTCTTAAATATTTCCACAGTCTCTGTGCTCCCAGGTGACCCAGCTGTAAATGAGTCCATGGTCATCAGGGATCCTGGTTTTCTCAAATAAAATAAAAAATCCCCAATTGTCAAATTTAAAAAAAGTAACCCAAAATCCAC
>NW_005850820.1:0-207 GCF_000455745.1 Alligator sinensis
TTACTACCCTCCTAGTGAGAAAATTCTTCCCTATATCTAACTTAAAACTTCCCTTCCTCCAACTTGAAACCATTGCTCCTTATATTGTCATCTGTCCCCTCTTTCGAACCCCACTTCACGGAGCTGTAGGCTGCTATTCAATCTCCCCTCAGTCCCCTTTTCTCTAGACTAGATAAGCCCAATCACCTCTGTCTTTCCTTATAAGTC
>NW_005850821.1:0-207 GCF_000455745.1 Alligator sinensis
CGACCCACACGCTGCCCGACTCAGCGCAGCCCGGTCACCGCAGCGGTCACAATCAGCTCCGAGGGCATCGCAGCTCTGCCTCCCGTTGGCAACACACAATACTAAACTGTGGTCCAGGATCGGCAAGTAGCCGCTCACGTACAAGTCACCCCCAAATCCCACCCGTCACAACCACTGCCCAGCCACTTCCCGCAATACAGCACTGAC
>NW_005850822.1:0-207 GCF_000455745.1 Alligator sinensis
CCTGTCCCCATGATGTGAGTCCTGCAGAAAAAAATCCTGCCATCCCTGAGCATCCCTGACTCCCAGGCATAGGTGCAGGGTCTATAACATATGATAACGCAGGCTTGACACCAGGTGCTCCCTATACTGCCTAGTGGGACAGGACCCCCTCCCCTTCCTGATTCTCTTGTCCTGCCCTACAAAGGGCCACCCTCTTGTTTGAGTCCA
>NW_005850823.1:0-207 GCF_000455745.1 Alligator sinensis
TGGACTCAATGATCTTTCAAGCCCTTCATTTCTATGATCCTATGATCTGTGATTCAGTCCCAAACCAGAACACTGAGCAAGGTCAGACATTGCCTTGAGTTAGCAAGAGGCTGGTAGAAAATAATCGAATCTGGCTTTAAATGCAGCTTCTTGCAGTATCTTCCAAAGCATTTTCATAAATCATGAGCTCAATGATAACCAGGGAGT
>NW_005850824.1:0-207 GCF_000455745.1 Alligator sinensis
AGATTAATTATTGGGGAGAATCTTGCAAGTGGAATAATAAAAGACAAGGAAGTTGCATAGTGACTGGAAGATGCTGAATGAGTTAGATACACATTTGTTAAGGATAATTTAGTAGTATTAAGGTGTACATTTCACAATACAGGCAAACTGACCACATAAATCAAATTGTATAATTACTTTAGCATCAACACCACATTTTTACATAAG
>NW_005850825.1:0-207 GCF_000455745.1 Alligator sinensis
TGTAGACATGCTGTATGACTTTATGACTCAACGGTATGAGCACTAATCTTGAGACCCAGTTGCCTTGCAGGAAAGCGAGGTAATACCAGAGTACTGCTCTCATACCTGGTGTCGGTGTCGCGGTCTCGTTGAGTGTTATTGATGTGTTCTCAGTGGTGAATTCTCTGCAGTTGTCATTCTGTCAAAAAGTCATAGCCAGGAGATCCC
>NW_005850826.1:0-207 GCF_000455745.1 Alligator sinensis
TGGGGCAAGCAGTTCTGGGAGGGGGGCTATGCCCTGCTGCCAGTTGCATTCTAGGCAGATCAGTTCTGGGACTGGGGGCTCTGGTGCCACTTGCCAGCCGGGTAGGGGGGGCACAGGATGTGGGCGTGGCAGAGCTGGGATCAGGGGCTTTGACCTGCTGCCACTTGCCCCCTTCCCAGAGTGAGCCGTGCCTCCACCCCAGCTTGC
>NW_005850827.1:0-207 GCF_000455745.1 Alligator sinensis
TTTATTTTTACCCCAGTAACATGATGTGTGGAGGCATTTCTACACATAACCGCAACTTGGATATGAATGGGCGGATAGCTTAAGTTCCCCTCTACAAGCATGGCTGGGAGACAGCTTCACTCTCCTGGCTATATGGGGGGCATTGATTCAGGCCTGTTCTATAACAAAACAGCCATCTTGCTTCTGCAGTCAGGGCTGCAATTCATT
>NW_005850828.1:0-207 GCF_000455745.1 Alligator sinensis
GCCTTTAGGTGGGCAGCCGTTCCTGGCTGCTGCCTGCTAGCTGGGTTGTGCCAATCAGTGCCGTTCTGACTCCCTACCCTGCACCCCTGCATTTCCGAGGCACCCATTATAATTCTTCTCAGCCAGCCAGGCTGACCTCTTTAATCTGGGACTGTCCCAGCAAACCAGGCCAGACGGTCACCCTTCCTTTAGCTGCTCCGTCTAGCA
>NW_005850829.1:0-207 GCF_000455745.1 Alligator sinensis
TATAAATACAAATGGCAAAGCAGGGGGCCACAGAGAACTCTGTCACTGATCCTGGCACTGCTTAGCATCCCAGCTCCTCCTAGGAGCTGATCAGTGCCAATATATATATTCTTCCCCAAACATGCATGAAACCTAATGTTCTGATCTATAGCTGGCATAATCCTTCAATTGTTTTCAAAGGAGATATGCCAGATTATGACAGATTAA
>NW_005850830.1:0-207 GCF_000455745.1 Alligator sinensis
AATAAAAGCAATGCAGGCAAAGCAAGTACAGTATACATTACCCAAATACTCCAGTCCCAGAATATACACAAGGTGAGCGATCTGTCTGGCTGGCACGTAAACACCACCTTGAGGTTCTTTGCTTGAGGATCCAATGTCAGCAGCCTTGGAGGTCAGGAGCTGATGCCAACTGTTTCCCTCTCCTCTGTTTTGAAAACTCTTCCTTTT
>NW_005850831.1:0-207 GCF_000455745.1 Alligator sinensis
TGGTCTTGTTCTCAAAAGGCAGTAATTCTAACCCTGCATCTGTAAATTTCTGGTTCACAGCCATCAAACCCAGCTGGTTTGTCTGATTCCTCAGATACCTAGCCAAAGGTACTTCACTGCCATACACCATGCTGGCATCAATGAAGGAAGTGATTGCATTGATCTGTTCTCGTATAAACGTTCTGGGATTGCACACTGGAGCTGAAC
>NW_005850832.1:0-207 GCF_000455745.1 Alligator sinensis
AGCCTGGCAGCTTGGAGAGTAGTGTCCAGCTAGTAAGTCATTTGGGGGGAAGGGGTGTGAGTTGCAGGATGGAGCCAGGAGTGGCTTGTCCAAGGAGTGCAGGAAGGCAGAGGTGGATCCCGCCTCCATGCGCACCCCTTGGGAGTCGTGGGGGACATGTGGCCCCTGATCTGTGGACAGGGTGAGGGCAGGCTGCTGCTGTGGGCT
>NW_005850833.1:0-207 GCF_000455745.1 Alligator sinensis
TGCAAGGAACCAGCAAACTGTCTCTGCCTCCCCTGACAGGCGGCTGGGAGGTGGAAGGGTTTAGAAACTGGCTGATCTCACAATACGTTTCTGCCTCTCCTTAAGCAATGTGAGCAGTCCCAGTGGCCCAGCCGACAAAACGTGGGTTTGTAATACTTAGGTTTTGGAGTTTGAGCCCTATCAAGGGTGGAATTGATTCATGAGCCG
>NW_005850834.1:0-207 GCF_000455745.1 Alligator sinensis
TGAAATTTTGCACAGCCCTAGTTTCCTCCTCTCCAGACTCAATCCCTCCAGCTCTTCCAGCCCACAGTCCAAACACCACCTCCTTCAGCTCCCTGCTAGAAGCTACGAAGTCAGTGGGATATTTCTGACATGTATATATCTGTCCGGCAGATTTACGTTGGACTTCAGAAAGAACCTCTTCACAGTCAGGGTTGCCAGAATCTGGAA
>NW_005850835.1:0-207 GCF_000455745.1 Alligator sinensis
TACGTGGTGCACAGGATGAATTTCACCGCCTCATGGACTAAAGCAGAGTTGTACTGATGGAGAAATTCGACAGCTGATCTTTGGTCTGACTTCCCTCCCTTGCTCCTCATCTTCATTGCAGTCGTGTGTTTTGCTGGGCGTTTGGCTAATCAAACAGCTCTGGCGCCGCATTTCAGCAAGGACGTGGAAAAACTTGAGAAGGTCCAG
>NW_005850836.1:0-207 GCF_000455745.1 Alligator sinensis
CAGGCCATTCGCCACCTTAGGCTCTCCCTCTTCAAGCCTCCTTGGTGTCTTCAGCTTCCCCCTCTCCTGCCCACAGCTTGTCCGCTGTATGTTTGGGTCTTCTGGCCTGATGTATAGCCTGCTAGGACCGTCGGCCTGGCTCTTCCGCAACGGCTCCTAATACTCTATTCTAACCGCCCAGTGACGGTGTGTGCCTAACCCACCACC
>NW_005850837.1:0-207 GCF_000455745.1 Alligator sinensis
CCACTTGGGCAAAGATGAAGTCCCAGGGGTCTTTATGGCCATACCTGCATCACATACCCCTGGAAATAAGAGATGGAAAAGCACCTGCCATCCTTCATTGACTACCCTGGCCCAAGTACAGACACCCCCTGTTCTCTTCAAGGCAGATTCTGGCCTTGCCCAACTATGAGAGCCCAAGGGCTGGGGATTCCTTCATTCTCTTGGGAG
>NW_005850838.1:0-207 GCF_000455745.1 Alligator sinensis
TTTTTTTTAGTTTAAATGAGCACCACCACCATTTCCTGCATGCTGACATTTCCCCACTGATACAACTGGATGCAATGGACCAAGGTGTGCATCTGTTCACATGCAGAGCAGACCTGCAGATTAATCGAGTCAGCTCCAAAGGAGCAGAATGTGGCACATCACAGGACCAAAAAGTCTGTGTATCAATGCCCATCAAGGCTGGCAGCT
>NW_005850839.1:0-207 GCF_000455745.1 Alligator sinensis
AATCTTTTCCCTTTCCCTCTCCCTTTCCCTCTCTCTTTCTCTTGGTTTCTGCTATAGAGTCTGTGACAGACTTTCTGACAGAGTCCATTTCGGTCTGTAACAGGTACTGCGACAGTTCATCCAACAATGTCTGTATGTTGCTTTCAATATGTGCAAACTCGAAGGCATCAGCGGCCTTTGACAGACGTGTCAACATGGCCTGTAAAG
>NW_005850840.1:0-206 GCF_000455745.1 Alligator sinensis
AGGAAATTTAAATTAAATTAGATTATGGAAACATACAAAAACATGTATGGGGGAGGAGGGAATTATTCAAAGCACAGGGAAAGGAGAGGTTTGGGAACGAGTCAAATAGTTTTACCAAACTAGAGGCAGGAAAAGCAAAAGCCAGTGCAGGTTGGAGCTGCATAAGCAGAAGCAAGGGATAGTTTCATAGATGTTAGGGGCTAGAA
>NW_005850841.1:0-206 GCF_000455745.1 Alligator sinensis
GGCACAGGGAGAGTTTGTTGTTTCTTTGTGTCCTCTCCTGGGTAGAAAGGAAGCCAGTACGTAAAATGAAGGTCTGTGAAAATATAAATGCATGGCAGGACAACAAGTGAGAATTGGGAGGTGCGGGGAGAAAGGGGGAAGAATGAGCTGGGGTAATACAGACAGTTACCTGGGGTTCTCAGGTGGCAGGCAGGTTATAATGTGCC
>NW_005850842.1:0-206 GCF_000455745.1 Alligator sinensis
ACGCATGCGCACTTGGCAAGAGGCGGGCCATCGCGTTCCCCTTCAATCAGCAAAGCAAACAGGCATGCGCTGGGCAGTAAGTGGGCTGATGACCCGAATACCGAATTTATCTATAGAGGAACTTGTGCGTGCGCAAAGAACGCAGTCAAAAAACATCCAATACCGATATTCAGGATTGGCGCATGTATCGTAAACATCAGCGGCCG
>NW_005850843.1:0-206 GCF_000455745.1 Alligator sinensis
GCATACAGCACCAGGTCCTGCCACCCTGGGCCCGGTGCAGCTGGGTGGCACAGGGACCCCGAGGGCGGCAGAACCTGGCTGGGCCCATCACATGGTCCCTGCCTGCCCCATGGGGCCCTGCCACTAAGGGCCTGGCCTGGCCGGGCAGCAGAGAGACCCAAGGGCCAGCAGGACGCAGCTGGGCCCGGCATGTGGTCCCCGCGTGC
>NW_005850844.1:0-206 GCF_000455745.1 Alligator sinensis
TTTTTCACCCAGCGTGTCATTGAAGGCTGGGATTTTTGCCCTCAGATATGGTGTACGTTGAGGGTCGGGCTAGATTAAAAAGGGATGGGACCTATTCTTGGAGGAAAGGGTTATCAGTAGGTAGTGAGCATGGGAGTGAAGGGCACGGCCTCCAAATCAGAGCTTCCCAGACCTGAAATGCGGGAGGCTGCAAGTGAGAGAGGAAG
>NW_005850845.1:0-206 GCF_000455745.1 Alligator sinensis
TCCCCTTAGCCCCTTTCCTGAGTAAGGGGATTTGTGCACCAAGGATCAGTCCCTTGAGAAACTTCCAACCCCCTTTGACCCCCCATTAGCTCGATACTCTTGAGTTCGGCCACCGCACTAACTAGGTTCCTAAGTTTACTAAAATTGGCTCTTCTGTAGTCTAAAACTTTAGCAGCACTGGATATTTTTCTCACCCTTCACTGGAT
>NW_005850846.1:0-206 GCF_000455745.1 Alligator sinensis
GTGGCAGGAGCCAGGTCCTAGCACTGGCCTTTCTTGTACCTGAGCTGGGTCCTTCTGGTCCACAACTAGAAAAATGTTGCTGAACACTGACCACCACTACAACCCATCTGGAAGCAAGCTACCTTTTTGCTGCCAGCACTAGAATTTAGTCTGGCTGTGTTCCCCATCCTTCCTGAAATAAATAGGTACAGAGGGGAGCCATATTC
>NW_005850847.1:0-206 GCF_000455745.1 Alligator sinensis
GCTTCCCCACCTGGCCCCTCTCTGCCCTGCTATGCCAGGTCCTGTCCACTGGGCTGCAAAGGCCCCGGGGGTAGGGCAGCAAGGCGGGGAGCCCCAAGCACACAGTGGGCAGCATGCACCCACCCTGTGCACAGATCTGGGGGGTTTGTGCCTCCCTACTCCCCTCAGCAGTGTGCGCAGTGGCAGGGAGCCAATCCCCCCCCACC
>NW_005850848.1:0-206 GCF_000455745.1 Alligator sinensis
TTTTTTTTTTTTTTTGAACACTGCTGGTTCAGAAACTGCTTCAGCTAATTAGAGAAATACTTTAGGGTGAATCTTGCCAGGTCTTCCTGACTTGAACGCATCTGTTTCATCTTCTCCCCTTCTTCTGGCCTTTTTTTCTTTCCAGACCATTAAAGAGCTCTTGATGCAACCACAATAGCCTCTTGCTATGATTTTAGTCTTTTCTT
>NW_005850849.1:0-206 GCF_000455745.1 Alligator sinensis
GCAACAATAATTGAAAGCACTGGAAATATCACTTCTGAGTTCTACTGGTACAATTCTTACGTTATACTAGCACAAGCCATTTCATCATTTAGATTTATACAGGATGTTTGTATAATGTATTTCTTTTCATGTATGAAACACTGGCATAAAGAACCTGCAGCAGTATAACACTGCCCAAGCTAGCAGTACTGTAATGCTCTAACTAC
>NW_005850850.1:0-206 GCF_000455745.1 Alligator sinensis
CCCCCAACCCCAGGCAACAGCACTTAAAAAAGCCAGAAAAAAAAACAGAAAAAAAAGCCTCTACTTATCCCGGGGTGGGGGGGCCCTCTGGGGGCTCCTAGCAGAGCCCCCCTGGGCAGCACAGGGTAGGAGGGCCTGGGCTGGGGCTGTCCCTCTACCCCCTGCTGTGCAGATGGGGCCCCAAGTGATCCTGATGGCAGCTGGAG
>NW_005850851.1:0-206 GCF_000455745.1 Alligator sinensis
CATGGGAGACCCAGAGCTTGGGGAGCCGGGAGTGCAAGCACCAGAGCCTACAGCAGGGCACGACCCAAGGGGCACGGAGAGGCTCAGAGGCCCATGGGCAGGAGCTGGGAGGTCAGGAAGGAAATTCATAGCTGGCAGGAGGGCCGTGGCAGGAGTGCAGGAGGAGAGGACCCCTCCCTGGGCTGTGGGTGGGTGCAGGGACCGGG
>NW_005850852.1:0-206 GCF_000455745.1 Alligator sinensis
GTTTTATATGGCTGTGATTTTTAGAAAAAAAGACATTTTATTCTAAAATATTTTGTTGTTCAAAATTAGTTTCTTAAACCATTTTTCCAAGAAATGTTTTAATTTTTCCTTCATATACTCTCAGTCCTCATTTCCATTTGTTATCTCGTTAAAATGGAAGAAAATGAGATACTTGCCCTCTATCACACACACTTTTTACATTTTTT
>NW_005850853.1:0-206 GCF_000455745.1 Alligator sinensis
CCATCAGAAGAGGGCTGTGAAAATTTAGGTCCGGAGTTATCTATATTCTCCTTGAAAGATGGTTTCTATGTTGGAGACTTGGATTGCATAGTAGATCAGCTAGGAATATAAAGCCATCCTTACCAACAAAGCTCCCCCACACAGTTCAGTGAATCTGTTAGAGGGAAGGGGTGTGATATGTTGATATGTCTACAAGATCCAAATAA
>NW_005850854.1:0-206 GCF_000455745.1 Alligator sinensis
AAATGTTTTAAAGATTAAAAAAAAAAAAAGGCTTCCTTTAGGCTGGGTGTAGGGTCCCTTGAAGGAGACGCTGGAGGTATTTGAACACCAGGCTCAGAAGGCCCTTCCCCTGGGCTGATATGATGAACCTCAAGTGAAGCTGCCTGCTAGAGAGGAATAACAGGGAGCCTAGGGCTCCTGTTACTTTGAGAGAGAGACTGCAGCAG
>NW_005850855.1:0-206 GCF_000455745.1 Alligator sinensis
AAAGTATGCATCAAGTCTTCATGTTATGCAAACTTGACTAGATGGTTGGAATGGGGGGAGCAGGAAATGTGAATTATGGTAGCATGTTCTTGCATTTGTAAGTTTTATTTTTACTATAAGAATTGCTCTCTTGGTCTTGTTTTTATAATGTGGCTGCATCATACCCTTTCAGATTTATTCTGTTACAAGATTTCATGTGGCTTATC
>NW_005850856.1:0-206 GCF_000455745.1 Alligator sinensis
CCAGGAGTTTCACACTTGGCTCCCTCATAGGCTTAAGGCTCCACCCCCTGGAGTCTCACACCTGGCTCCTTTATTCACCTCAGGACTCGCAGTGAGCCCGGGCGCTGCCTTAGGTCCCTTCACTGGACCTGGGCACCGGACTTCAAGATTCACTGTGCACCTGGGCCCTTGCTTGGTCTTCAGGGTGTGCTCCCCTAGCCTTTCCC
>NW_005850857.1:0-206 GCF_000455745.1 Alligator sinensis
GGCACAGCCCAGGAGGTCTGACCCCAGAGCAGAGAGCAACACGCTTAAAGGCACCGTTCCTGGGAACTTCCCCACCCTGTACAAAGGGGATCTCTGTAGCCCCATCTCCCAGTGTCCTGCCTTCCAGGCACTCCTTCCCCAGCAGGGAACATAAGCATGGGATCTGTGTGCACTGAGGGGATCACAGCATCTATAGCACAAAGCAA
>NW_005850858.1:0-206 GCF_000455745.1 Alligator sinensis
TTTTGTAGAAAAGGTTTCAACCCAAGAGATAAAGAATCTGCAGCCACCAGCAAATATGTGCAGACTTTTGATGTAAGTGGTAATTCGCCAGCAAAGTCAGCCTGGATTCTTTCCCAGGGCCCCAGAGGATCTGCCTTAGGAAAGACCACATCTGATTTAGATTTGTAGGGTTATACTGAATCCCAAATTAAAAAGAAACAACAAAA
>NW_005850859.1:0-206 GCF_000455745.1 Alligator sinensis
CCCAGACCAGACCAGACTAGACCAGACCAGATCAGACCGGGGGCACCAGGCTCTGCTGTGGGGGCAGCATGGTTCATTCTGAAGTCAAGAGCAGATGGGGCCAGACCCAGGTCTCCCTCCCAGCCCCAGCACAACACTCACCCAGGCTCAACGTTCACAGTCGAGTTGGCCCACATGCCATGGTGAGCCTTCAGCTGCTCCTGCAG
>NW_005850860.1:0-206 GCF_000455745.1 Alligator sinensis
TCATGTTGGACTCTCTGCTAAAAGAATTTCACAGGAATCTGGAAATTGAACTGTCAAAAGAATTGATGCAGTCAGTTAAGGATCTTGGACTTTGGAAGCTAAATTAGGAAGAACTAGAACTCGACATCATGAAGACTGTCAAGGATCAGCCAGAAGGTTATATGTTAAGTTTATCGGGCGTTTTTCTTCCGTGTAGCTTTCGGGCT
>NW_005850861.1:0-206 GCF_000455745.1 Alligator sinensis
CACACCACCACGTGCCGCAGGCACACCTCGTGCATGGCCAAGCACCCCGGCTGCACCTTGCGCACCACCATGTGCCACTGGCACATCTTGTGCACCGCCACATGCCACGTACTGCACCCCAGGCACTGCCGCGTGCCGCGCCACAGGCGCGCTGTGCCGCTGCTGCGTGCTGCACCTCGCGCACCACCGTGTGCCCCAGCCGCACC
>NW_005850862.1:0-206 GCF_000455745.1 Alligator sinensis
CATGTCCTATTTAGGCTACACTCTAACTCAAAGGTATGAAGATAATGTTTTAAAATCACACAGTTTATAACATTAATCTCATTCATAGTGTTCCTGCTCTTAGGAATGTCATTTGACAAAAGAAGTAACTTTTCTCCCCCCTCCCCACAAACAGAGCTTGTTTTAGAAAAAATCCAAGTGAGCAGACCAAAATGCAAAATATGTAC
>NW_005850863.1:0-206 GCF_000455745.1 Alligator sinensis
CCCTTGCTCTTGCTACCACAGCAGATGCTTGCTTTTGCTGGCTCTAAACAGCAGTCAAGATTCACTTTAGCAGATCAGAACAGACATAATAAAAGAGAACACGCTGCTTCTGGTAGCAGAAGTGTTTTCCAGCACCCTTTCATGGAAAGCAAGCTGTATCTCAGTCCAGGTGCTAACAGGAGGTGATGCTAGTGAGAGCCCACGGT
>NW_005850864.1:0-206 GCF_000455745.1 Alligator sinensis
TTAGACTACAAGGAAGGATTGCGGCGTGGACTTGGGGAAGGCAGCATGAATTCCTCAGGGATGCTGAGGGGGTGGATCACAGTTTGAAGGAGAGCTAAAGAGTTCCTGACACTTGGCCTGGCTCTGTCATATGGTGTATAATTGTTCTTGAAATAGTTGTGTGCCTGAACCCACACTGATTGCATTTTTGCAATATTTTGCCAGCA
>NW_005850865.1:0-206 GCF_000455745.1 Alligator sinensis
AAACGTACCAAAGCCCTTCCTAGGAATCCTCGACGTGGAAACAAGCCCGTCAGTGCCAGGCAGCTTGGCACGCAACAGGATAGACCGGGCCAAGGAAAGCTCCCAGACCTTTGCCGAGAGAGGTAGCGAGTTGCGTTAGCCTGAAGTCAGGGTAGAGATGCACGTTGTAGACTAACTAAATCAGAGTTTGCACGAGTCCAAGCTCA
>NW_005850866.1:0-206 GCF_000455745.1 Alligator sinensis
TAGGAGCTGATGGGTCGTAGGAGACCTAGGCAACAGACCTATAATGAGCACATGGGCATAAAGGAATGCAGAATAATGGCCTTAGAAGGACACTGGAGAAAGTGCTGAGCAGTCGCCCTGGAAACATGGTTATGATAGAAGTCAATGACGGGAAAGGTAAAGCCACAGGGAAAAGTAGTCTCATCCATTCTGAAAACTGTAACCAA
>NW_005850867.1:0-206 GCF_000455745.1 Alligator sinensis
GAAGTACTTCTGGTCCAATTCTGGGTCTGCCGCGGAGCACACAGGGCCCTCCCACATCCGCCCACCTTGCATCCCCTGGCAAGGTGATTGACTGCGTGAGGACCCCGGGTGCCCCCCAAAACCTAGGAAGCACCAGTCACTAAGCCAGGTGGTCATGGTGGGGGCCCCTAGCATACTCCCTGGTGGACCCAGAAATGGATCAGAAG
>NW_005850868.1:0-206 GCF_000455745.1 Alligator sinensis
TTATCTTTATGATTCTATGATTTTTAACAGTTCACTTGTTCTTCTTAAGGCTTCATTAGAGCATGAAGAGGGGAAAATCCTCCGCATCCAACTTGAGCTAAACCAGGTGAAGTCTGATATTGACCGGAGGATTGCTGAAAAAGACGAGGAAATTGACCAGCTCAAGAGAAACCACCTGAGAATCGTGGAGTCCATGCAGAGCACCC
>NW_005850869.1:0-206 GCF_000455745.1 Alligator sinensis
CCCAGCCACAATATAAAGAACATGAATTGCTTTTTTACAGCTCTATAAATAAATTTAAAAAGTTAATGCTGACCATCTAAAAAAGCTGGAACTGTCAGGTTATAAGCCTCCTGAAAGTCATTTTACAATGAAAACCCCAGCATTTGCCATTACAAAAGCAGAACCGAAATTGATTGCTTTAAAGAAAAAAAAAAAAAAAAAAAAAA
>NW_005850870.1:0-206 GCF_000455745.1 Alligator sinensis
ATTTTTCACTTCCCAATTTGAATGATACTCCTTAACATCTGGGCCAATGCAGGGGATAACACTGGCAGAATTCCAGAGCAATTCACAATTGTGCAACTGTACGAGGCATTATAAACGCTTTGCCACTTAACAAAAACAGCTCCCTGAAAAGGTGGGAAATAACCGGAGAATCTAGGAAAGGGGAGAGAGAGAAAGAGAGAGAGAGA
>NW_005850871.1:0-206 GCF_000455745.1 Alligator sinensis
TCCTCTGGGTGCTACATACCACAGGACAATACGAACCTGTCAACCCTATCACAGTAGGGGTGCCTTCCAGGCACACCCAACCTCAAGAAGAAAGAGGAAGAGACCAGGTCTTGGTAACAAGCCCAGGTTCCCTCTTGCATAGAACAAGGCCATGACTAGTCAGGGACACCCTCTCAACTGCAGAGAACCATATAGGACCTCAACTT
>NW_005850872.1:0-206 GCF_000455745.1 Alligator sinensis
GCCCAGCTGCCACTTCCCTCTTCCCACCGCTGCTTCCCTACCTGCTGCCGGAGCATTACAGCAGGGACAGGAGTAGCTCCTGGAGGCCGGGGGAGCTGCAGCAGCTCTCTCCAGAAGCTCGATGTTGACCGTCGCCAGGGCTGGGGCCCTCCTGCACATGAACGTGGGAGCGCAGCGCGATGCTCCAGTGGGAGTGGGCAGGGCTC
>NW_005850873.1:0-206 GCF_000455745.1 Alligator sinensis
TGACCCAGCTTGTCCTTGAAATCTGCTCATTCCTCCTGACCCCAGGTGGCATCTCAGTCCAAGTGACTCCCAGACCTGGCCACACATAAATCAGCATGACACCTAGCTACTTTCTACTAATGTTGTGTGGGCATGCTTAGCATAAAGAGTCCACATAGTCTGTTAGTAGCCAGGGCAGTGATTCTCAACCAAGGTGCTGCAGCATC
>NW_005850874.1:0-206 GCF_000455745.1 Alligator sinensis
AGAGTGAACCAATAATTGCTGTCTGTTAAGAAGGGGCTGCCTGCTGCACTGCATGCGACTTTGGGGTGCTGTCCTTCTCCTTTAGGAGGCAAAGGCCCTGTCCAGGAGTGGAGCTACAGCATGTCTTGTTGGTGGACCCCAGACGAGCAGAGGGTTCAGGGACCAGCAGGCTCCAGAGTCAAAAATGAAGCCAGAGAGTCATCCAC
>NW_005850875.1:0-206 GCF_000455745.1 Alligator sinensis
AGAAACAGGTCTACAGCCCAACTTCTACTTACTTGCTTGCATCTTAAAACATTAGAAGATGCCTTTATCCCAAAGTGTATCTGTCTGCCCATAACACCACCGCGTGCACTCTCGCCTATCCCAGCTGGGGAGCCTCGAGAGGTGAGAGGAGGGTGGCATGCAAGTCTTCTTGAATTTGCTGATCTCTCTAAATATCCCTCCAGCCC
>NW_005850876.1:0-206 GCF_000455745.1 Alligator sinensis
GGGGACAAGCCTGTCCTAGCTCATAGGCAGCCCCCAGCCACAAACTGTATCTCTCCAGCAACAGACTACCTGACTCTTACTCTTACCAAGGCACCAAACCCTGCTTCACATGCAGATGCCAGTGGTGGCCTCTCATGAACACAAGTCATATCATCACTGGACCAATTAACACAGGTTATAACATCCAAGGTTCATTTACCTGTACC
>NW_005850877.1:0-206 GCF_000455745.1 Alligator sinensis
AAGCTCTGGGCACCCTGATTCCCACACACTACTGCCTCAAGGCAAGTACGTCTAGGAGCCAGCCTGCCTCCTGCTTGTCTCTCTGTCTGCCGCTGCCACAAGGCATGATCTGATGGTGGGAAGGGGCTCGTGTCGCTTGGGCTTCTTGAGGGCAACTGCTAGAGTTGACCCTAGATAACAGTGTGCATATAACCATGGTTACTTAG
>NW_005850878.1:0-206 GCF_000455745.1 Alligator sinensis
TGACTCTTCCCAGGGCCCTACAAAGATGAAAGGATCCAAGAACAGAGAAGCAGAGATTATGGGTGCAGGCTCTGCCCGCAGACTATGAGCTATTGGAAGCTGCCTGCGCAGGAGAGATTGGGCTGATTGGAACCAGAGGAAAATGAAGGTGAGCCTGGATAACTGAGGATAGCATTCAAAATGGTGTGCAGGATACAGAGGAGGGG
>NW_005850879.1:0-206 GCF_000455745.1 Alligator sinensis
CTCCCCAAACTTGAACCCACTAATCCCCACAGTCCTTCCAGAGGTAGGAGAGAACCCAGATGTCCTGGTTCCTCAGGCCTCCTGATCTCATACCTGAGATCCCACAGTCCTCCCACAGTGGGGAGAGAACCCAGGAGTCCTACCTAGTGGCCACTTCTGCTGTCACCACTTCCCCCAGCTCTCTCTCTCTCTCTCTCTCTCACACA
>NW_005850880.1:0-205 GCF_000455745.1 Alligator sinensis
TCTCCACCTGGGCCTGGCTCACAACAGCATCCAGGACCTTGCTCCGGGGGCCTTCCGATCCCTGGGGGAATTGCAGGAGCTGGATCTGCGGGGAAACCAGCTCAGGAGGCTGCCCAAGGAGGCCTTTGCAGGGCTGGCTGTGCTGCGAGACCTGGACCTGTCCAACAACTCCCTGGAGGAGCTGCCTCTGGGGCTGCTGTCTGAG
>NW_005850881.1:0-205 GCF_000455745.1 Alligator sinensis
TGACAACGATGACATGAGACGAGTAGGTGGAGAATGCCTTTTGCCTTTCTTTGGCTGATGGTAGGTGCAGAATGGTGGAGAAGACGTTGATGTAGGACATAGCTCTGACCAATGTGCCCAGTAGCATGATGATAGCAAAAATAAAGTCAACCAGTTCAGTAGCTGCGTGTCAGCCCAGTATGGTTTGAGCAATAGTGAGCTGTCA
>NW_005850882.1:0-205 GCF_000455745.1 Alligator sinensis
CCCACCCTGCCACCATCGCCTGTATGAATCTGGGGGGCACGGTTCCCTCCTGTCCCCAGAAATGTGCGCTGCAGCTGGAAGCCAGCCTCGCCCCCGCCCAAGCCCATAGCAGGCAGCAGCAGTGGGGGCACCAGCTCCGTGCTCCTTCTCCTGCAGCAGCAGCTGCGTTCTTCTGGGGGCAGGGAGCTGTGGACCCAGGTCCCTG
>NW_005850883.1:0-205 GCF_000455745.1 Alligator sinensis
TTTTTTTAACAGACTTTGGAGTAGCACCAGCTCTACTTTCTAAGTTTCTGTGCTAGACAGCTTAATTTTTGGTCATGAAAAATAATACTATCTTATTCTGATATTCATGAGATGGTATTCAGTGAGGGTAATTAGTAAGACTTTCAGCAATTGAAAAAATGCCACCTTCCTATTTTTAACTATATGATAATCAATGTAAATACTG
>NW_005850884.1:0-205 GCF_000455745.1 Alligator sinensis
TTCAGCTTGTCAAAATTGTATGTACATTTTAATTTTACAAGCCTATGCCATTTTTACTAAATGAGTAGCAATGGAAGTAGAAAGACAAAGAAAATGTGTTCCAGGTGCTAAAGTGAAGTCACTTTCAATACAACTGATTAAGAATGAAGAAACAAGAATTCCAGCAATAGAGTTGTTATAAAGAGCTTTCCCCATCATTGTCCAC
>NW_005850885.1:0-205 GCF_000455745.1 Alligator sinensis
TCCAGATTCTATTTCACCAATTGGACAACAAATGGACTTAGGCTTCCTGCAAGCAAAATTCTCGTTGAAGTCACTATAACGTTCACCTGGGCAAACTCTGAGTGAAGATTAAGCAAGGGATTCAGAAATGAGGCTGAAGTTTTCAAAAGAGCATAAAAGAATTATGCACATATGTTTGCAAGTCAATGGGATTTAGGTGCCTTAC
>NW_005850886.1:0-205 GCF_000455745.1 Alligator sinensis
GGATCTCTCCAGTTAAAGCTGCACAGAACTATCATTATCGGTCATGGTATGAAACTAAATCTAGCAACATAAAAGCCAATTCCAGAGACTAAAGGATTCATTCAAATCAGAAAATCAGCTTTCCTTCATCAAGTGCTGCAGTGAAAAACAAGGTGAGAATTGGAGATAAAATGAACCTTGGTTACTACAACATAATGAAAATTCA
>NW_005850887.1:0-205 GCF_000455745.1 Alligator sinensis
CCCCCACCCCATAGTTTAAAAAAACAAACAAACCAGCACTTACTGGCAGTAGGAGCTGCCGTCTGACTGACTGGGGCCCCGCCCACACAGTGTGGGGCAGGGTGACAGCCCCAGCCCTCCTGCCCCCCCGCTGTCCTGTGCTGCCTGGGGGAGCTCTGCCAAGAGGCCCTGGAGGCCCCCATCCCTGCTTCTAAGGTAAGCAGAG
>NW_005850888.1:0-205 GCF_000455745.1 Alligator sinensis
TTGATTTCACCAAGCAAAGTATAGTAATGTTGCATTTTTTTTCCCATTGAACTATTGAGGAACATTTTGTTTACAACCTATGTGTTCCTTGTTGCTTTCCCTATGTGGAAATGCTGAATGCCTCCAGTACTTTCCCATTCCTTTCAACCACCCTGGCATTCTCAAGAATTCTTCTTCTCAGTGAGCCAATGAAGGAAGGATGCTC
>NW_005850889.1:0-205 GCF_000455745.1 Alligator sinensis
CATCTTTTCTGACTCTCTCCTGCCATGTCTTTATGACTGTAGATGTTATTAGTTAGGGGGTAATATCTACCTCAGTAGGCTACTGGCAAACCCTAATCCCTTTTATCTGTGGTCTCCCCTTTTGTTGCCTCCTTTAATGACACAAGAGATTTTGTGCGACACTGGAACCACACTCTGTCATAAGTAAGCAACTCCTTTTATTGTC
>NW_005850890.1:0-205 GCF_000455745.1 Alligator sinensis
GTTGTCGTAGTCAATGTTTCAATAGAAGTAACGGTTTTCTTTTCTGTAGTATATTAGCATTTGGGCTAATAGTAATATTTGTTGAAGTTCAAATAGTCCTCGTGGTATTAATAATTGATGTTGTAATTAATTAGTATTTGTTGTTGTATTAGTATTATTTGCTGTAGGAGCAGTTGTTATAGTTGTAGTTATTCTAGTAGTAGTT
>NW_005850891.1:0-205 GCF_000455745.1 Alligator sinensis
GAAAATGAATTCATAAATTTATAAGAACATAAGCCACCACTGGTTGAGGGATGTCGGGTCCACATGCCAGACTGCTTTGCTTCCTAGCTATCTTCTATGAATTTGCCTATGCCAGTGGTGCTCAACCTTTTGGCCCCATGGCCAAATGATTGGGGTGGGGTCTGTCTGCAGGCTAGATCAAACCCTGTGGGCAAGGATCAGGTCC
>NW_005850892.1:0-205 GCF_000455745.1 Alligator sinensis
AGCAGGGGCTGTGGGGGCTCTGGGTCCTCCTGGCAGAGCCCCCCCATGCAGCACCCACTTGAGAGCACTGACCTCTGATGGCCCCCCCACCTGGCCCCAGCAGACCAGGAATAAAAAAACAAAAACAAAAAAACCCAATAAAAAATGCACTCACTGGCAGTAGAAGCAGCTGCAGGGGCTCTGGGGCCATGTGGCAGAGCCTCCC
>NW_005850893.1:0-205 GCF_000455745.1 Alligator sinensis
CAGCAGCCCCGCATGGCAGAGCTGCTTGCAGCGTGAGCCTCTCCATGCCCCGCTGCCGGGATGAATAAGGCCTTATGGTTCTCCAAGCAAGCCCCACCCCGAGGCAGAGCACGACCCACTGGGTGCAAGGGGCAGGTAGGGACCAGCACCCCAGTGACACCCATTATTGCCCCAGACTCTAACAAGGCCCTGTGTCTGCACCCCC
>NW_005850894.1:0-205 GCF_000455745.1 Alligator sinensis
TTTCCTAGTTTACTTATGGGAATGTCATGTGAGACGGTGTCCAAACCCTAATACAGTCAAGAGATATCACACCTCCCTTAATCCACTAAGCCAGTTGCACTTGATTTGTTCTTGATAAATCCATGTTAGTTGAATTTAACATCATCCTCTAGATGCTTATAAATCGACACTTTAATAATCTGTCTCAGTATATTTCTGGGCATGA
>NW_005850895.1:0-205 GCF_000455745.1 Alligator sinensis
TCAAACCTCTGCATGTCAGTCACCTTATTTCAGCTGTGCTATCAGTATGAGACACATTGCTAATAAAATGGTTTTGTAGGGACCCAAACCTCAAAGCCTCCAAGTGCTCATGGCTCTGGGAAATAGTATTAATATGGTGTACACAAAATCAGAGCACATACTATCGTTCTACTCTATTTGAATGACTAGTACCGATTAACTCAGA
>NW_005850896.1:0-205 GCF_000455745.1 Alligator sinensis
ACAGGTCTCAATGGTGCTGCACCATACATCAGACTACAGTCCACTTCAAAGAGAACTGTCTTGCTCAGAAAGTCAAGAAACAGCAGAGAAGAAAGCAAAGCACACAACATCCTGACCAACAGCTATCTCCCTCCCCCCCCCCCCCCCCCCCCACACCTGTCTCTCACCCATTGTCTCCTTAATCTACATTTTCACTGACTACCTG
>NW_005850897.1:0-205 GCF_000455745.1 Alligator sinensis
CTAGCAGTTTGTGCAACAATTTGGCGAGCCAAGCAGGAGTTGCCCTTGGTCCACCTCGGGGTCAGATGACTAGACTGGAAAGGTGTTCGTGAAGTGGCCACCAGACTGCTTTTGGAGTCTGTCACAGCACTGGAACCGTGAGTCGAGACACCCGAGAGGTTAAAGGTTCTCCCTTTGAATGAGTCAACCAGGCTAAGTGGGTCCG
>NW_005850898.1:0-205 GCF_000455745.1 Alligator sinensis
TTCAGATCTGAATGATGTGAAACATATTTATAAATGAACTATTGGTCAGTGAGACAGAGATAGATCAAGGTTCTTGTAGACTATGTTCAAGTGAGTTTTGGACATTTTTCTGACAAACTAAACTATTTGAGGGTTAGGATACAATCTCGTGAAGAATGGTTCAGAGGTTAGGTTTTTACTATATCAGCCACTCCTTGATACCTGC
>NW_005850899.1:0-205 GCF_000455745.1 Alligator sinensis
TCAGAGTGCAGGAGAGAGTGGGGTAGGGGAAAGGCAAATCATTCAGCCTTGCCCCTGCCCCATCCCTGCTGCACTATGGGGATTGTCCGATGACCCAGACCGGCTGGGGCCTGATTCACCATGACTAGGGCCCCGACCAGGCCAGGTCATGGGACAGCCAGAGCCTGGCAGCATCTCCAGGGGCATGGGCAGGTGGCTCCCACCA
>NW_005850900.1:0-205 GCF_000455745.1 Alligator sinensis
TGTGAAGGACTACTGCTGTCCACACACCATGGCAAACTGTTCAAGGCCACCAATCTTTTACTCTGAGTCGCCAAGTGTTTGGGACAATCACCTAGAAAGTTGAAGGATGCAGTATTTGAGCTACCTAACCTGAGTAGAGTTGAAAGTGCACCTCTTGCTTCCTAGGACACTACACAAACCATGAGTGGTTAGTCATGATCACATT
>NW_005850901.1:0-205 GCF_000455745.1 Alligator sinensis
TTGTAGCCATGATGGTCCAGGAAATGTTGAGAGCAATGTTCCCTCTAAGGAGAAGTGTTCCGTCAGTACGCTGCCTTGGTCCGTGAGGGCGCCACCTTGGTCCAGCATGGAACACTTACCGAAGGGGGCTGGGGGCTGGAGGCCAGGAGCTGGAGGCTGGAGCTGGGGCCGGATGGTGGGGGCTGGGGCCAGGAGCCAGAGGCTG
>NW_005850902.1:0-205 GCF_000455745.1 Alligator sinensis
TTTGTATCAGAAACATTTTTGGGGTGAAAACCCCCGAGTTTGTGGCTGAATAAAATACTTGCAAAAAAAGTACCAGGAACCCGGAGATGGGGCGGGGGAGGGGGGGAGCCGGGACGCCAGGCCCCCTCCAGCTCTGGGGCGGGCGATGGGGCTGGGCCGGACATCTCCCCAGGCACGAGGCTGACAAGCGGCAGCTGCTGGGCGC
>NW_005850903.1:0-205 GCF_000455745.1 Alligator sinensis
GGCTTTGATTTGGATTGGGACAGAAAGATGCAGATCAACATAGCAGAGGTATATATGATTAGAGAGGTAGCACTGCCCTAGAGTCTCCCATCAGGCGGGTGTCAGACACATCCTGTTCCAAAAGGTGAGTGGACATAATTGGCACCACAGATGTGGTCATTTCTTGCACACTGTAGTCTCCTCACTTCATACGGGCAATGTAACT
>NW_005850904.1:0-205 GCF_000455745.1 Alligator sinensis
TTTTTTTTTATTCCTAGGTTGTTGCACGTACTGAGAGAGATTCCCATATTGTTGCCTTTTCACATGAAATTGTCCCCTGTCCAGTGACAGTAGACATGACATTACCTCAAGTATTAGAGGAAATGTCTACAGTATGTAAAAACTTTTACTTCTCTTACACTGTGGTGGGAGTGGTGATGATGATAAATTGTTTCTTCATTTTTGA
>NW_005850905.1:0-205 GCF_000455745.1 Alligator sinensis
GACACAGGACTGTCCAGAGCAGGGAGGGAGGGCGGTGGGAAGCCCTTGTGCTGGGGCACTGTCAGGTTGGGTGGCTGCAGGGGTGCTACCCCCATCTCCTGGCTTGGGGCCAGGCTGGGGTTGTACCTGCTGGTGCTTTGTAGAGGGTCCCAGGTGGTCAATGCAGCATCTTCCCACAGCTGCATTTCAGCCCACCTCTACCAGG
>NW_005850906.1:0-205 GCF_000455745.1 Alligator sinensis
CGTAGTGCTCATGCACTTGCTGTCTAATACTTAGGTTTTATTTGGCAATGGCCCTAATCAGGTCCAGTTATTCCCACAGCCTATAAATGTATAGGACAACCTTCATGCCCAGTGTTTGTCAGGTCTTATTCGATAAGTCTAACATACCTTGAGGCTGCTTCATGTAGAGGTTCAGAAGGAAAGAACCCCATAGATAATTGGGGAA
>NW_005850907.1:0-205 GCF_000455745.1 Alligator sinensis
GTTCTCCAGCACCTCTGCCATTCAGTGACATAGAAGAAGGTGGCATTTCTTGCCCATTGGTTTCCCTGGGCTCTGGATGAGACTGAAGCTGGTCAAAGTCTCTGGGAAAAGCTTCTCTAAGCAACTATCCACAAGTATCCACAAGTATTCACAATGGAGCTGCTTCCCCAGTGCTTTCCAGGATGAAGCAAAGCAGTCCCAGACC
>NW_005850908.1:0-205 GCF_000455745.1 Alligator sinensis
CCGGCAAGCAACGCAGCAATAGGCTTCTGCCATGAACCCTGCTGTTGCTGCATTGGTAAAACCACTGGAGATTAATAAATAAATAAATCTCTCATTGACATAAGGGGAGAATTTAGCCTGGAGACCCCCACCCAGAAAAACCAACCAACCCCCACCCAGAAAAACCCTTAAGAAAAAGTGAAATAATACACAGTCAAAGCTTAAG
>NW_005850909.1:0-205 GCF_000455745.1 Alligator sinensis
GGGTCTCAGAGAGGTGAAGCTTGCAAGTCAGATAATTTTGACACACTGAATAAGTTACATTAAGGAAGAAGGAGTTCTGCTGGAAGGGCAAAATATTCTATAGTCTCAGCATATGGCAGAGATCCTGGTTTTCTGTTTTCCACAGAAAAAACGGAGTAAACCGTGGATTTTATCTTTTACTAGAGGCAAACACAGATTTCTCATT
>NW_005850910.1:0-205 GCF_000455745.1 Alligator sinensis
TGCTTCCACCTCCAGGTGTGACCAGGGCCTGATGCTGTCACAGAAAGACGGGCCTGGGGACAGCTCAGCACCCGCCAGGGTCTTGGAATCGCCAAGTGTGCGCTGACGACAAGCCTCACCCAGCGCTCCCTGCACTGCCCCAGCCCCACAGCACCGGGGGGGCAACCATCCATCTCCCCCAACCAGGATCCCATCAGTGCCTTGC
>NW_005850911.1:0-205 GCF_000455745.1 Alligator sinensis
ACACACACACACACACACACACTCCCCTCCTACATACATTCCTTCATATGCACAACACAATTCACACACACATTCCCTCACAGGCAAAGAGACAAAACCCCTGACACTCCCCTGGACAACAGGCAGGAACAGTCACCCCTGATTCACAGCTCCCTGCCCCCCAAGCAGCCTTGCCAGTGCCCCAGACTCCTGACCCACAGCCCCC
>NW_005850912.1:0-205 GCF_000455745.1 Alligator sinensis
CTCTTAACAGCTATCAAAAACACCTCACTTGCCGCTATTAATCTGAGAGAACCTTTAGTCGTCACCCTTGGATATACCGCCACCCACGTATGGACCACGGCGCATAATGGTCGTGATGAAGTCGTCTTCACCGCGCATAAGACCCTGCAGGCCGCCCAAAATCATTATGGACAGTTAGCAAAGACCCTTCTTGCAGGCCAGCTTG
>NW_005850913.1:0-205 GCF_000455745.1 Alligator sinensis
TGATTGGAGCCAGGGGTTGGACATGGCCTTGTTCCAGTGATATCCAGTGTCAGTTCTTTACAGCATTCATATGCCTCTGCTGAAGAAGTGCAGTAAAATGTCTATGCACCAATAAAATACATCTTAAGCATGAAAAAGAGTTGGTTGTGAAAGGGAACCCAGGCTGTGGATGGCCCTCCATCTCTTCTATACTGTGAGTGGTGTG
>NW_005850914.1:0-205 GCF_000455745.1 Alligator sinensis
CAGACCTGATTGAAGACTGTAACACTGTCAGACTTGAGGGGCGGAGCCTGGAGCATATAAAAGGAGCGGCCTGGGCAGCTGCAGTGAGGGACTAAGAGGAGTGGAGCTGGGAAAAGCTGGGGGAGCTTCCCCCCTCCCCCTGGTCTTAGCAATAGGCCCAAGGCTCCTGAAGCAGCCACTGGAGGAGCAGCCTTAGGAGCGGTGT
>NW_005850915.1:0-205 GCF_000455745.1 Alligator sinensis
ACCCACTGCTAGAGCCAGCCAAAAACACCATTTGCACCAGCAGCGCACCAGGGCTGGGACCCTCCCGCTTCAGCAGCTGGTGTCAGCAGTTCAGAACTAGGCAACATGGTACCAGGCACAGCAGTAGGCATGGGAGGTGTGAGAGCTGACCTGGCAGGATGAGGACATTGCCTGGGAGACTGCCCAGGAGGAGGCACAGGACCAG
>NW_005850916.1:0-205 GCF_000455745.1 Alligator sinensis
TGTGCACAGATCTGGGGGGCACATACCCCTCTGACCCCCTTGGAAATGCATTCAGTGGCAGGGAGCCAGCCTCCTGGCCCTCCAGATGAGGCCCACAGCCCCATCCCACTCCCTGCCCAGGACCTGTGGCTGCACATTCTAGCCCCAGCCCCAAGCTTCATGCACTGCCTAGGATGGGCAGCATCCCCAGCCCTGCCCAACTCCC
>NW_005850917.1:0-205 GCF_000455745.1 Alligator sinensis
ACCTGCTTAGAGCTGGTACTTGCAGATGAAGCCTCTACTTACTTTGCAGGAAATATCATTCCATAGCTTATACCCTAGGAGACAACACAGCAGTTACCAAGGGGAGGGGGACAGGCTGGGCCCCCCACTCCAACCCCTGCTCTGGGACCTGATCCGAGCTCCTGTCCTTGACCCTGGGGCAGGGCAGAGTGGAGACAGTGCCCTG
>NW_005850918.1:0-205 GCF_000455745.1 Alligator sinensis
GAGACTAGCTCCCCAAGTGGGTGCTGTGCATTGCTCAGACACCTGCCTGGAGCATGGCATGCAATAGGTACTGCTGAGAGGAGAGACCCAAACAGTGCCCATGGGGTAGGGGCAGGGATCAGACCCAGAGACACGAAGAACACAAAAGACCCTCCCCTAACCATGAAGACACGAAGAACCCTTTGGGGCTGGACTCGATGATCTT
>NW_005850919.1:0-205 GCF_000455745.1 Alligator sinensis
TGTGTTCATTCAGAAAATGACTGACCATGTGACAGTGCCAAGTTCCCTGTGTGGGGTCTGACTTGAGTGCCACAGGTACCGCACCAACAAAAACAGTATCCAGAAAATGAGGAAAGTAGAAGTATTGGAACCACAGAGAAACCACCTCTTCTCGCTAGATGAACAGTCGCGCGGTCACACTGGCTTCCCTATACCTGGTGGAGAA
>NW_005850920.1:0-205 GCF_000455745.1 Alligator sinensis
GCTCCCAGCAGCAGCACTGAGCTTCCCCACCGGGTCCCACCCACAGGACTGTGGAGGCCTTGGAGGAAGGGCAGCAGGGTGGGGAGCCCCGAGCCTGTACCCGTCACGTTCCCCCACCTATACCTATTGTGATTGATACCTATTGTGGCATTTCATTTTAATCACAGATCTTTAGGGGGGTTTATCAGAGAATTTGCAATTTTTA
>NW_005850921.1:0-205 GCF_000455745.1 Alligator sinensis
AATAGCCAGGGGGAGCTCCAGGCTCCCCTGGATGCTAGCCTGGGAGCTGACAATGGGGCACAAGGCTGGTCCCGATGTGTATGGGGCCAAGAGAGCTCTGTCGGCTGCAGTGGCAGCTGTCTCCTGGCATATTGGGATAGAACCTCATGTGCAAAGGGCTGGGAGAATGCAGTAGCAGCCAGCAGAGCTCTCCTGGCCCCATGCA
>NW_005850922.1:0-205 GCF_000455745.1 Alligator sinensis
TGTGCTCTCCCCCAAACTCCTCCTCCCCTTCCTCTGGCTTTCAGAACAACAGGCTGTGTTGACAAAGCAGGTGCTGCCACCTCCATCTGGGGTCTGTCTTTTCCTGGAAATGGCTGTGCAATGCAAGCGGAGGGTTCATTTAGCTCATTACTGGATGCGGGGAAGCACACAAAGCAGACATTTCTCCTGCAGATTAAAAAGCTTT
>NW_005850923.1:0-205 GCF_000455745.1 Alligator sinensis
CCGGTTCAGATCCTCCGACTGCCGGCCGCTGTTTCGGACCAACACCGAGAGGCAGTGCCGGACATTGGTGCATTTCCCAGTTGTGGGGTCCTTCTCAAGTCTTAAACCCACTGATTTTGAGTTGAGATTTGGAAATGGGCTAACGTCTGAACGTCATCGTTTCACAGATGTTATGGTTGGAAGGGACCTATTAGATCATCGAGTC
>NW_005850924.1:0-205 GCF_000455745.1 Alligator sinensis
AAAAAAACTCTCCCTCTTCTGCAGTTGACGGTTCCTAAAAATAAACATTTAATGGGAAAGTCGTGTTCTCCTTAGAACATCCCATTAGATCCTCAACCAGTGTGAACACTTGATCTATGCTGTTTTGTTGAGGATGGAGTTGAAGTGCCTTGAGTGAAATATGAATGTGTTGGCCTTGTCAGAAGAGGGGATGGGGAAAGTGAAA
>NW_005850925.1:0-205 GCF_000455745.1 Alligator sinensis
GACAGACACACAGACACAGCGTCTCCAGTTCGGATTTGGATTTAATCTGGAAAATCCCAGGCTCAATAGATGGAGGAGCCTGGGAGGCACCATTGGAGGGGGCGGACAGACAGACAGAAGGCGTGTGCACGCGGGGGTGTGTGGAAATGTACGCCCTAATCGGGGCAGAGATGCAGCCAGCTCTGAGGTGGGGCATGAGCTGAGT
>NW_005850926.1:0-205 GCF_000455745.1 Alligator sinensis
ATTTGAGTAAATATGGTATTGATATTGCCACACAGCTGATTGCCTTTTAAACGCCTGATATACTGGTGTAGTATAGATTTAGCAACCCTTGTACAGATCAAGACAAACAACAACTGCCAAACACTATAACAAGTTTAATGGAGAAAACATGCACAGAAAAATACACTAAGGTGCACAGAGCACACACAATGCATTTATTAGATTG
>NW_005850927.1:0-204 GCF_000455745.1 Alligator sinensis
ACCCGACTTCTATGATTCTATGATTCTATGAGATCAAACTGACCTCTTTCTCTAATTTTAAGTTTAGGCTCAAGTCTCATTAAAGTCAGTGCTACATCAAGTGCTTTGCTAAATGGTGGCTATACACTCCCAGTCAGCAACGTGCTCATGCATATGGTTTAAAGACGTGAAAAGCCCCATTGAAGTCAACAGCACTATTCAAGC
>NW_005850928.1:0-204 GCF_000455745.1 Alligator sinensis
GCACCTTTATAGACTAAATAAGATATATAGAGAGAACACAGGCTTTCATGAGCTCAAGTTCACTTAATCAGATTCTGTGAAATGAATCTAGGTTTATTAAGGCTTGTATGTGCTCGCTTACTTACTCTGTCTCTCTATGCTATTTAGCTAATCTATAAATCTCCATATCTACTCTGCCTTCTGGAGACATTCAGGCATTAGAAA
>NW_005850929.1:0-204 GCF_000455745.1 Alligator sinensis
TTTCCACAAAGGAAGAAACATCCCCGCGGTAATATAACATGAAGGTTTTCCAAGATACATTAGTCATCTCTGAGCAATTGAAAATTTTTGGTTTTTTTGGTTAGGCTTTTGCAAATTTGGGTAGAGTTCACAAAATTGGCATAGCTGGTGTGAGCAGGGGAGGTGCCTGTCAAAAATTTATTTTAAAGGTACTAGCGTTTCTTT
>NW_005850930.1:0-204 GCF_000455745.1 Alligator sinensis
GGGATGATCACTGCATTGTAGATCTGGATCTGGGTGTCTTTCCAGAGATCTTGTTGAATAAAGATACAAGGAAGCAATTTCCCAAATGAGGTACCTGTGCACTGGATCCTATATTGGTATTATATTGGTAGCAAGAGGTGGATCAGGGAAAGCGTGGGTCCTTTGCTGACTGAAGGAGGCAACCTTGTGACAGAGGATGCAGAA
>NW_005850931.1:0-204 GCF_000455745.1 Alligator sinensis
CTGGTCTCTTGGAACGAGGGGCAAGAAGGGCAGGAGGAGCCCCCGGAACTTGGGGGCAAGGGCTGCAGAAAGCAGGGGGAGAATGAGCAGAGTTGAGGCTGCGGCAGCCCAAGGGGTGCCCACCAGCTGGGGTCCTGCCTGCAGGCACCTTTGGGGAGACAGCTAGCTCTGAGGGAAAAGGCCTCAGCAAGGGCAGCTTCTGGA
>NW_005850932.1:0-204 GCF_000455745.1 Alligator sinensis
AGGGTCTCCATGGAGACCAGCCAGGACCCCCACAGGCATGGCACACTTGACCAGGCACATGGATGCAGCCATGGGCAGGCCGGGAGCGGTATCTGGGAATAGAACAGGCAGACAGGGCCGGAGCCAGGGCCAGGGCTGGGATCATGGTGGGGCAACAATGCAAGGCCCTGCAGGGAATGGATCGCAGCTCTGCCCCTGGCCTGG
>NW_005850933.1:0-204 GCF_000455745.1 Alligator sinensis
TATGCTACTTATTATTATGATTGGTATTAGTATTTATCACAATAAAATAGAAATAATCCTCTTGCTATAATAATTGTTCTAATGAAAATAGCAATGCTAGCTGTAATGTTATGACTATTACTATTATTGCTATTCATATATAATAACATAATGAAAGGCTTGGTCAGTCTGTGTGTCTCTCTGTCCATAATGCTCTAGGCCAAC
>NW_005850934.1:0-204 GCF_000455745.1 Alligator sinensis
GGGATCCCTCCCCGTGCACCTTCGTGCGGGGGCAAATCCCCGTCCCCCGCATCGTCTCCCGCAGCCCCCGGGCGCGGAGGGGCAGAGCCAGGCGCTGCCCCCCGCGGGGGCGGACGAGGCAAGGGGGGAAAGACCCGCGGGAAAGGCCCGGGCGGGCAGAAGTCGTTGTTGTCCCCCCCGCCGGGGCTCGGAGACTTCCCCGCG
>NW_005850935.1:0-204 GCF_000455745.1 Alligator sinensis
TTAAATGTGAGAAGTATTACCCAGGTTTCAGGATTTAGGAGGGACCCAAGGAAAAAAGTGTGGTTTTTGGACTCCAAGGTAATGAAGAAAGCTCTTATGATCCACATAGATCTATAGAATCTAAAACCATAGCAAATTAGGTTTGGAAGGGACACCAGGAAATCATCTAGTCCTATCCCCTGCTCAAAACAGGACCCTCCCTAA
>NW_005850936.1:0-204 GCF_000455745.1 Alligator sinensis
CATGGCCATCCAAAGTGGCCAGATCCAAAGCCTGATCTGATCGCTGCTGACTCATGCAGCCCTACCAATAATGCAGTAAATTTCATGCTAGAGGCAAGTCCTAGTAATGAGGCAGAGGTGGGACAACTTAAACAGATACAAAGATTGATCTGTCATAGTCATCAGTTACTGTTGTAGATAATAGACATCTGTGGCAGCTGCAGG
>NW_005850937.1:0-204 GCF_000455745.1 Alligator sinensis
GCTACTGCCCAGAGCTGGTCCAACCTGGCTGTAATCCCACAACCTCCTGTGGGTGCAGAAATCTCAGATGGTTCATTTATCATTATCCCATCCGGTGAGGGTGAGACCCAATTTGGGGTCGCAACCTACCGTTTAGGAATGCTAAAACCAGTGATAATGTTGGTGTAACATCACACCCATAAGCTGCATCTCACATGTTGCAGT
>NW_005850938.1:0-204 GCF_000455745.1 Alligator sinensis
TGGGATCACCTGGGGCTTAATCTGTGTCTGGAAGCCCCATGGTTTGGGGCATTATCTTCCAGTAACAGGCATCACTACCACATCAGTCCCAGTGTCGGCTGCCCCTGCACCACTGCCTACCAGTTAGTCCTGCATCTGCATGAAGGAAGGGCAAATGCTGACCAGGTCTCACCAGCTGAGGAGAAGATCTAGGAGGGTGAGGAT
>NW_005850939.1:0-204 GCF_000455745.1 Alligator sinensis
ACAAAGACTCAGTTGCAAATTTTGGGAGAAACGGCCTAATGTCATCTGACCGAAGCATTAGGATTCAAATTCGTAGACCCACCAAAAAATGAATAATGGCCGTCGGCTCTGCCGGCGGCCTTCTCCAACTCAAACCTGACCCCACTGATCCTTGTCCGTATGCCGAACTCACAGTTTACAACCCTACCGATCCAGATGACCAAC
>NW_005850940.1:0-204 GCF_000455745.1 Alligator sinensis
TCAATGCTAAGTTCAAAGTGCTGAAAAATTTTCCCCAAAAAAGGAAACTGAGTGACAGCAAGTTTAACCCTCCTCTCCAGGTAGGACCTGTACTAAGTTATCTAAATAAGACCAGGAATGAAGTTGGCCCAGAAATGTTTAGGATGGAAAAAACATGAAATGTGCATGTGGAATACTGGGAGGCAGAGGACAAATTAATTATCA
>NW_005850941.1:0-204 GCF_000455745.1 Alligator sinensis
TAACAGCCCCCAAGACCCATTCTGCATTTATCTGTATTGCATCTCTCATCTTTATTCTATATGTGAACTCTTGAGTAGTGTCTGACCTACCTTTCTATACAGCTCCTAGGACAATGGGGTTCCAGTGATGGCTCTTACATGCCACCACAACACAAATAAAACAAACTGATTCTGAGGTCACTCTGAAAGACCTGTTCATGGTCT
>NW_005850942.1:0-204 GCF_000455745.1 Alligator sinensis
TTGCCTCACCCCTGCACCTAGACCCCCCCAAATATAGCTCCATAGGTTCCTCCCCTAGGGTTAGCCCCTTCCCTTGGCCCATAGCCCCACCCTCAGGACTCACCTGCAAGCAGCAGGGCGCGGGGGGGTCTGGCCCACGCCAACCACGCCATGAAGTTCACCAGGCCAAGGCTGGTGGTCAGGGCTGTGGTGGGGGTGAGGGGT
>NW_005850943.1:0-204 GCF_000455745.1 Alligator sinensis
GAGTGAGGGGCACTGGCAGGGCTGGGGGACTTGTGGGGAAGGGGGAGTGATGGGCACCAGCAAGGCTGAGGGGCTGTGGCTTGGGAGTAGAGGGCCTGGAGGGCCTAGACCTGTGTTTTGTGAGCTAAGGGGCAGGGAGTGCTCTGATTTTCCGTGATAAAAAGCCTGAAATAAAATGCCAAAATTTACAGGTATTTAGAATTT
>NW_005850944.1:0-204 GCF_000455745.1 Alligator sinensis
GCTCAGCCCTAGCCTTCTGGGGAAGCCATCCCTTTGCTTTCCCACCATGTCTTGATGCTCTAGTCCTTTGAAGGAAGTGGGCTGCCCGAGGGCTCTTCAAGCTGGGTCTCATTCAGTGGCTCATGGGCTAATTGTGTGTCTTATGGTACCTATATATATTTGTGGGGGCACAGTCTTCCTGACCTCAGTCCCCTTTTTCTATTG
>NW_005850945.1:0-204 GCF_000455745.1 Alligator sinensis
GGAGTCATTGCGGGACCATTGGTGAAGGTATCTGAAGACTCATGGTACTCGGGAGAGGTCCTGGAAGATGGGAAAGGGGTCAATGCGGTGTCAATCTTTAAGAAGGGGAGAAAGGAGAATCTGGGAAACTATAGGCAGAGTCCACGGCCAGGATTGGGAACGGACTAAGAGGCTGAACCCAGAGAGTGTTAGTGGACGGGTCTG
>NW_005850946.1:0-204 GCF_000455745.1 Alligator sinensis
GAAGTTACAGATACAAGATATGGCAAGCCAAAATGTTATACGGGCAACACAGCTGCAGCAAGATAAAAGTAAAAAGGAGAAAGGGTCCAGCTCTGCTCCAAGGCCAAGGACAGTGGATGTGAAACAGATATCTTGTGATCCTATGTGCCCCTGTGCCTAGCGAGATAGAAGGGGACACAGGTGAGATAAGCAATGTTACTGGAC
>NW_005850947.1:0-204 GCF_000455745.1 Alligator sinensis
TCCACGTTTCTACGCGTTTTCCCGGCACGAGTTGAGCTGCGTCTCCTACCCCGCCACCTCGGGGAGTCCCCGCACAGCCCGTTGTGGCAAGCCCGCACCACTGGGGCGATGGGGGGTGTCGGGAGAAAACTGGGGCCACGGCCAGCAGCTCCCAGGGCCCCAGCTCCATCCCAGGGATACGGGTGTCACACGGAAACCGCGCAC
>NW_005850948.1:0-204 GCF_000455745.1 Alligator sinensis
TAACACGCCACGCGGTCGGGGAAGCTGGTTGAGGGCGGTTGTTGGGGCCACACCCCGGCGGCTGCGCGGCGGTGGCCGTGTCAGCTCTGCACGTGCCATTCGTGAGCTGGGCTGTCGGGTAGGAGCTCAGAGAGTTCAAATCGGTCCGAAGTGTCGAGGCTTTCTTAGCCGCAGCAAAAACATTCTTTTCCTTGTCAAAAATTC
>NW_005850949.1:0-204 GCF_000455745.1 Alligator sinensis
AGGGATTATATACTGGACCACAAACTGAATGTAAGTCAGCCACATGCTTTTGTTGCAAAATAAGCAATAGCACACTGCATTCTATGAACAAGTGTTGTCTACAAGTCAGAACATGTGATTCCTTTGCTTTATGCATCACCTCGGGGCCCAGACAGACATTAGGGCTCCACTTTAACTGATGGCACTTTACATAAAGTGCCATGA
>NW_005850950.1:0-204 GCF_000455745.1 Alligator sinensis
TCATTTTTATCACTGATACATTTGTGGTTCCAGGAGTACCAAAAGCACAATGTCTCACTGCACACCCAGAATAGGACCACTTTAGGAAATGTGTCCGTCTCATAACATGGGGCAGTACTATTTTCCTAAGGAAAGGAATTGGTTCAAAATATTTCTTGTATGAATTCCATTCACTTTCTCAAAATAATACACTATGATAAAGTT
>NW_005850951.1:0-204 GCF_000455745.1 Alligator sinensis
CAGTTTATGCTAAGCCACTCAAAATGAATTATAAACTGGAAGCTGAGAGGATAGAAGTACAACAAAGGAAAGATCCTATCAGAAGATGTGTGTCAGAACTGGGTCTGGAATATGCAATAGAGTCTTTGTAATTTCATTTCTACATTGTGAGAATTTAAATTGCATAGTAGATCAACTAGGAATACAAAGGCTTCCTTATCTACA
>NW_005850952.1:0-204 GCF_000455745.1 Alligator sinensis
AACCAGGTGGCAGTCAGTCTGTAGGCAGACCTTGGGTATGGATTTATTACCTACTAGGAGGTACTACGTGGTAAGTCCCCTGGAAGAAGGAAGGATGCCATGTTAAAATATTAGTGTTAGTTCCTGGCACAAGCTGTAAATACATTTTTCACAGTGGGGTTGGGACCTCTTTTGTACAACTATAAAAGTAAAGGTTGTATTTCC
>NW_005850953.1:0-204 GCF_000455745.1 Alligator sinensis
TTTTTTACGGGGGAGAGAATCCGCCCTTGGTTCCGGGTTGTTCCAATAGCTTATCTCGAGCTATGTCCCATAGCTCTGGAATGAAATATCCAAGTGAAATTGGGACTGTAGCCTCAGGCTTGTCTGTGTGGCTCTGCAGCAGGGGTCAGAAACCTATGGCAATGACTGGGTCACAAGTGGTGGCCCGCTACTCAGAGGTTGACC
>NW_005850954.1:0-204 GCF_000455745.1 Alligator sinensis
CCTGCAAGCCCAGCTCTGAAATTTTCTGAAATGTTTCAGATGCTTTCGTTTAGTTGTGGAGCTTTTTCTCAGTCACTCGTTCTAATTTGTATTCAGTGTTTCAGGTGCTGAAAAAGGCCAAAAAAAGTCTGAAATACAATGGCTGCTGAAGTTTTGCACAGCCCTACTAGTTATGCCATGGCATGGCTGGTTTGCCTAGATGTA
>NW_005850955.1:0-204 GCF_000455745.1 Alligator sinensis
CCAAGGTCCAGGCCCTGGGCACGGAGAGGACGGACGGGGGTTGGAGGTTGTCAGCAAGGACGTGCTGGGGTGGGACGGGGCGGGGCAGGGCGGGACGGGACGGGACGGGACGGGGGAACGGTCTGAAGGGTGGGCTGGTTTCCACGGAGCAGGGTGTGATCCTGCCCTCTGTTATTCCCCGTTCGTGGCGTCGCAGAGCAGCGC
>NW_005850956.1:0-204 GCF_000455745.1 Alligator sinensis
AATGTATTCTTAATATAGTTATAAATTTATCCAAAGAGCCAATTTATTATAAAAAGAAAAGATAAATAATTTCAGGCACTCTTTCTACACTAATTCCTTCTAAATAAAGCCACATCTACTGATGGCATTGATTTGAGTGCTTCTGTTATAAAGCTATTCTCAGGGGCTAATATCTTGGCCATCAAGTATATAGACATACTAATG
>NW_005850957.1:0-204 GCF_000455745.1 Alligator sinensis
ATCCTGGATGTCCAGGGAGCAGTCGCCAGCCCGCAGGGCCCCCGAGAGCCGGAACCGGCCCCGGGCCTCGGCTGAGACCTGCCGAGATGGGTCACTGGTGGCCACGGGGGAGCCTGAGATGTAATGGGCCGGTTCCTTGAACCAGTAGCCGTGGAGACTGTCCTTGGTGAAGAGTACATCCACCCAGGAGGGGTAGGTGAAGCG
>NW_005850958.1:0-204 GCF_000455745.1 Alligator sinensis
GGGAATACTTTAACGCTTAATATTAAATCATCCCTCTAACTGGAGCAAAGCTATAAATGAAAACAATAACAACAAAGTCCTAGAGGAGCTAACAGATTCAAACTTTATCTGGCCAAGGAGAATATGCAATTATAAAGCTATCACGGCTCTAGAACCATAAATATAATTAAGAATAAAGATAAGCGGGAAAAAATACCAATGTGA
>NW_005850959.1:0-204 GCF_000455745.1 Alligator sinensis
CCTGTTGCCACAGCACCAGCATCACAAGGTATTGCGGATAAGTCAGCCCGAGCTTATCGAGATACGGTTTGTAAGTCTTGGTCATCGCCAATGAAGCGGAATACAGGGCAAAACAAAGCTGGTTATCAAGTGCAAGGGGATCGTTGGATGTGATCGCCTGCAAGGTGTTGGATTTGGACATGTAAGCGGACTCTACCGTGGGAT
>NW_005850960.1:0-204 GCF_000455745.1 Alligator sinensis
GGCGAGCGCATTCTGATTTGTGTGGTCGTTCAATTGGTACTCCCTTGATTTAGAAACCTTGGTTCCAGACCTTGCGGGCCTGCTTGAATGCCGCGATCACGCCGCGACGCCGGTATTGCCGGACATACTTGAAAAAATTGCGCATCAGGTGGTGAGTCGTTCGGATCGGGCGATAGCCGCCCGTTTTTGGTAATAGGCAACGTT
>NW_005850961.1:0-204 GCF_000455745.1 Alligator sinensis
AAGTGGGCAGAACTGTGTGTCAGCCACACCACGTCCATGTCCTTGGGGGAGGAATACCCACCCCCTCCACACCCCCCACCCTACGACACTGGTGGCAGGTCTCTGTGTAAATGTGAGGTTGTACTGGTTGTTGGGATCTTTTATGTTGCAAGGCTTCTAGACGGGGATGCTGTTGCCACGGCTACAGCTGCTGGGGACCTGCTC
>NW_005850962.1:0-204 GCF_000455745.1 Alligator sinensis
GTGTGCCCACAGTTATACTGGGATAAGGCTGCCTGCCTGTGCTTGGAGCTCAGCAACAGGCAGCTCCCAGCATGGGTGTAACTAGCAGCAGAGCTGGGCTTTCTCCTGGGGTGCTGGCGGGCCCTGCCCTGGACAACGCAGTTTATCGGCCTTAAGTCATAGCCTTGTCCCAGGATGAGGATGAAGTTGGTTCCTTATTCCCAG
>NW_005850963.1:0-204 GCF_000455745.1 Alligator sinensis
CTCCATGGAAACCAGTCCCAGCCACATAGGCAGGGGCTACTGGGAACTAGAATTTGGTCACTGACTGGATCCACCATTTTACCCACCCCTGGGCTATCATATCTAAATCCTCTTCACGTGGCAGACTCCGGTGGCAAGAATTCTCTCTCCAAGGCCTTTGATTTTACGGTAAAAGTTAGCATTCTTAGTTGTTCAAGGAAATAG
>NW_005850964.1:0-204 GCF_000455745.1 Alligator sinensis
AGATTTCTTTTGGTCCAATCCTCCAGTGTGTCCAGGTCTACCTGAATCCTGGGGTTGCTTTATCTAGGACTCCCCACAGGTTGGTGTCCTCTGCAGACTTGCACCCATCCTGCCTTCCAGATGGTTGGTGCCAGACTTCCTTGTTCTCGGAGCGGGGAGGCTGGGATAGAGCCTAGGGGAGTTGTGAACTCCCCATCCCTGGCA
>NW_005850965.1:0-204 GCF_000455745.1 Alligator sinensis
GCTGCTGCAGCAGCTTCAGAGCTTCTGGGGGATCATGCAGAGTCCCCCACGCAGCGTGGCAGTAGGGGCAGTGGGGATCACCCCCCCTTCCCCCCCTGCCACCAGGCAGGAACTGGTGAGTATGGGCTTTTTTAGTTTAGTTTTTTTTTAAAGGGCCAGAGTTGGGCCAGGCTGGGCAGCCATGGTGGGGGCTGGGAGAGCGGG
>NW_005850966.1:0-204 GCF_000455745.1 Alligator sinensis
GCTGCCCTGCCTGCCAAGCGGCCCCGGACCCACAAAGTTCCTCCCGCCCGGCCGGCCTGGAGCCCTGCCTCGTCCGCCCCTGCCTCCCTGCCGGCAGCCCCGGGGCTCTGAGGAGAGCTCACCCGAGCCCCCGCGCCGTGAGCAAGGCAGGGCCAGGCCGGGCCACTGACTATTCCTGCCCAGGTCCCTCCCTCCCCTCCGCTG
>NW_005850967.1:0-203 GCF_000455745.1 Alligator sinensis
TCATTCCTTGGAGTCCTGCACAGCTCAGAAGCAAAGACGCAAATGCAAACAGTCTTAGCCGTATAGATTTTAGCAGAATTGAATAGCTGTGCTCTAGTTTAATCTCCTGCAGAATTTAAGTCATAGGCACAGACTTAGGTGCAGAAACCCGCGAGCCCTAGAGCCCGGTTGAACATCTAGGGCAATAATTGATTAAGAGGAAC
>NW_005850968.1:0-203 GCF_000455745.1 Alligator sinensis
AAAAGGTCGTGAACAAATTTAAAAAATGGATTGTCCTTTAAAAGAGAAAAACGTAGGAAACTGTGGCTTTTCTCTTGCAGGTTGTCAGAGTTCCAGATTGCAAGGGTCTGCTTGGGCCCCTCCCCCCCGTGCCCTACACACACCATACCCTACCTCATGCACCTACCCACCCTCTACGCCCCACACTAGGGAGCTGGGGCAGG
>NW_005850969.1:0-203 GCF_000455745.1 Alligator sinensis
CAGATTGCTAGCTAAAGGGTGTCCCCCTCCACTCAGGGTCAGAATGATCTGTATATTTGGGAAAAGGAGGAATTTCAACTTCAGGTCAAAAGGGAAGGAGTGTAGTTGGTTTTGCCATCCTCCACAGAAGGGGCGTTGCCTGTGCACTTTTAGTGAAAGGTTAGACAGAGATTTACTTTGGATAATGATACTCCTGCTTCAAG
>NW_005850970.1:0-203 GCF_000455745.1 Alligator sinensis
CCAGCCCTTTAAGAAAAAAAAATGAGAAAAAACCCTGTACTCACCACTCCTGCCTGGTGGGGGGCAATCCCCCCTGCCCCACACTGCTCTGCACTGTGTGGGGGGCTCTTCCATGAGCCCCCTGAAGCCCTGAGGCTGCTGCAGGAGCAATGAGTCCCAGGATTTTTTCCAGTTTTTTTTCCTTAAAGGGCTAGAGCTGGGGC
>NW_005850971.1:0-203 GCF_000455745.1 Alligator sinensis
ATCTCTGCTGAGAACTATTTTGGCAGCATTCTATACTGGGTGTATCTCTATTTTGGTAGTATCATTACACTATGTTGTAAACTGCAGTGTAGACATCTTAGTTTACTTTTTTGATCCCACATATAAAATGATCCCTCAGATCTTCTCATCTTAGTTTGACCCCAGCATGGGACTTCTTATAGATTCATAGATGCTAGGGTCGG
>NW_005850972.1:0-203 GCF_000455745.1 Alligator sinensis
GTGCCATGAAGCAATAGTCCCCCAGGACATTCTGGTGAATTTGATTGGGGGTGTTAGTCCCCTGTTAATGCGTTAGTTTTGTAGTGGATTTGTTGTGAGTGGGGCTGATGAGGCCTGGGGAGAAAGAGCAAGGTATCTGGTAGGAGATAAAGGGTAGATGCAAGGGCACAGATGCACAAAGGCTGAGCCCCAGAACACTATTG
>NW_005850973.1:0-203 GCF_000455745.1 Alligator sinensis
TCCAACCTCTTCTTGAACACCTCCAGCGATGCAGAGTCCATAACTTCTCTCAGCAGCCTATCCCACCACATCACTCTAACAGCGAAGTTTTTTTCCAGATATCCCCTCTAGCTGCAACTTCAAACCATTGGTCCACATTCTCCCTTCTGCAACAAGAGAAACAAGGTGCGCACCCTCTTCTTTATGGCAGCCCTTCAAATATT
>NW_005850974.1:0-203 GCF_000455745.1 Alligator sinensis
TGTTCTCTTTACTTTGCTGAGCAGGCCAGTTATAATGCACAACGGGTTAACAGAGACACATTATTATTGCAATAGGGTTCTAGCTGACTACTTACAAATCAATTGCTATCAAACGGCAGAACAAAACTCCAACAAGCAGGCATTCATTCCTGACCTAGTCTGATATTAATGACTTGATAAACAGATTCTTATTCTACTTTCCC
>NW_005850975.1:0-203 GCF_000455745.1 Alligator sinensis
CCTTGTGCTCACTGAGGAAAACCTCCAGACTTTGCTTAATCTTTTTGGAGAAGCCTACTAAACTTTGAGCCTCCAGCTCAACATTGTGAAGACTAAAGTGCTCTATCAGCCTGTGCCAGGTCATGAAAGTGACCCCTCTCCACCTTCTACAAATTACCATCGTGGGAAAGACCCTGGAGGTAGTTGAGTACTTCCCTTACCTT
>NW_005850976.1:0-203 GCF_000455745.1 Alligator sinensis
GAAAAGCAGAAATTCAAACTAACAGATTACCTATTATTCTATATTAGTTTGATGCAGATTACGTGTGTATGCCCAGTATAACAACACTTCAGAAACTCACATTAAAAAGTTAAGGAGTCATCTCATCTTTAGCAAAACACAGATAGGATTTGAGTCTCAGGTTTCTGTCTTGTATAGTAATGTATTCATGCTTCTCAGGACAA
>NW_005850977.1:0-203 GCF_000455745.1 Alligator sinensis
TAATTTCCCCAAACTTTATTTAAAAAAACAAACTATGGGGGGAATGGGAGAAAGAGGATGGAGTGCCCACTCAACTTTAGCCCATTAGTCTAGTATTATGTAACTTGCCAATGGAGGGGGAAACCCAGGTTCCTGGCCCCTCTTTCCTAGGGAGGGTTTGAACTTACATCTCCCACTTCACAACAAAATGTTCAAAATTTGAA
>NW_005850978.1:0-203 GCF_000455745.1 Alligator sinensis
TGGGGTGAGAGACAGTGTCAAAAGCCTTCTTGAAGTCCAAGTAGACAACATCCATCTCAACACCTGCATCCCAGGACTTTGTTACCTGGTCGTAAAAGGAAGCAAGGTTCAGTAGTATACACACCGTTTCCTATATTCCCCCACGCTTTTGCCACAGAAAAACTGTCATGGTTTCTGGGCATAAGAGAGACCCCATCTGGGAA
>NW_005850979.1:0-203 GCF_000455745.1 Alligator sinensis
AAATGTTGAGCTGGTTTCTAACTTGTGTGGAGGACAACTTTCTGTGCCAGGAGGTTGAGGATATAACTAAGATATCATCTATCTTGGATCTGACCAGTAAGGAAGAACTGGTGAAGCATGTGAAGGTGACAGACACCTTGGGAGGGAGTGGTCACTATATGATGGAATTCCAGATCCTGAGATGGGGAAAACATGAGGTCAGC
>NW_005850980.1:0-203 GCF_000455745.1 Alligator sinensis
GGCGCTGCTTCTGCCCACCTGCCAAACCCACTGCCGCTCCCTCCCGGTTCCCGCAACCAGCGCTCCTCCACCGAGAGCATGGGCCTTTCTTTGCAGGCTCCGGCAGGGCAGGCTCTCATGTGCACTGCCCTCCCCTGAACCACTCGTGCTTGTCAGAGCTGCCACTCTCGGCGGACCCAGGGTGACTGGGACTTGCTGAGCAG
>NW_005850981.1:0-203 GCF_000455745.1 Alligator sinensis
GTCGTTGGTTCAATCCAAGATCTCACCTACAAAAACCCTCGCCTCTCCCAGCACCATAAGAAAATCCTTTTCTACTATCAGATCCATACATGAGACTACATCTGAGCACCCAGTTAGGCTCACATGAGAACAGTAGAAAAGTGGGCAAGAGAAAGCAGCATGGCAGACTGGTACCGAGCCAGGTGCACAGAGGACAGTCACTG
>NW_005850982.1:0-203 GCF_000455745.1 Alligator sinensis
CCAGACGGCCGCTTCGTAATTCGCCAACAATATCATCAGTGAAACCATTTTCCGGACACCTCTGCCAACCATCGACTATGCGACAGTCGTGAAAGGCTCTATAGGTCTGCGGGCGAAGGCACTGTTCCATAAGGGCTTTTTGTCATTCTATGCCCTTGTGACCATTTTTACACGTATCCCGAACTTACCCCTTGATGCGCCTT
>NW_005850983.1:0-203 GCF_000455745.1 Alligator sinensis
TATGTAGATTTAATTAGTCTATAAGATGCATGCTCTATATCTAGCTTTTGTCAGTAAACACAAGGGTTTAGTGAGTGGGAACTGCTTAAAAGGAAAACTTCTTTCTCTCAAGGGTTTTCCAATGCTTGCTTTTTCTTGCTTCCACAGAATTAAAAGCCTCTACTGACATCAGGATAAGCAAGGTCCTAATGTGTTGGGTGACA
>NW_005850984.1:0-203 GCF_000455745.1 Alligator sinensis
GTGGGACTTCCAGTTTTGCTTTTGCCGCATCCCTCAGATACCGGTTAATAGAGTTCTCCGGCTAATAAGGTGCCAGTTAACACAGCATTTGCTGTATTTAGAAAAAAGCTGGACATATACAAGTCCACGGGGCAAAACAGGATACACCCGAGAGTGCTGAGGGAGTTAGCCAATGGGATTGTAGAGCCACTGGCCATCATCTT
>NW_005850985.1:0-203 GCF_000455745.1 Alligator sinensis
GAATGAAACCCCAGTTACGTCCTACAGCTGCTTGAGCTTATCTGTAGAGCTACAGAGGCAGCGACGGGGCCAAGTGAGCCCAAGGAGACATGGGCTCACCTTCACTAGACTCCACACCTGGGCTGTGTCCCTGAATAACCTGAAAGGCTGCCAAGAGACACACTGATATTTACTGCAAAAATTAAAATTGGCATTAAAAAAAA
>NW_005850986.1:0-203 GCF_000455745.1 Alligator sinensis
CAGCGGGTGCTGGATCCTCCCATCTGACTTCTGTGCAAGTCCCACTCCAGGCCCTGGGGTCCTGATCACCCACTTGCTGAAGGGACCTGTCCCCACACCTGGCAGAATGGTGGGGCCTGGTCTGGAGGTGCCTGAGGTCAGGGAGAAGCTGTCCAGTCCTTGCCATGGGTTGCAGAGGAGCAGAGTCAGGCCTGGGTTTGCTG
>NW_005850987.1:0-203 GCF_000455745.1 Alligator sinensis
GTCCAAAACCATGATCCCAAAAGCCTCTCCCCCAGCTCCTTCCTAACTCTGGAGGCAGCTGGACTCCAGGGGCCATATTCCCAAGGGTGTTAGGGACTACAAGGCTGTCCCTTGGTCTACTTCAGCATCCCCCACCAAGATGCTTCAGCATAGGAGAAGTCCCAGGCGCCCCAGGGCCCAGCAGACAGCTGACCTACTCATCT
>NW_005850988.1:0-203 GCF_000455745.1 Alligator sinensis
CACTGCAGGAGACTGGGAGACCTGACCAGGAAAGCCTCAGAGTTGCACTTCTGTGTCTGCAGTGGGTCTGGTGTCTCAAAGGGAAGGGCACACATGGGCTAGCTAATGCCAGGACCTGGTCCTGCTACAGTGCTGACCAGCCCTGTGAGGCTCTGGGGTCCCTTTCTGTATCAAATGGCTTTCTTGTGATGGGAAGTTGCTAG
>NW_005850989.1:0-203 GCF_000455745.1 Alligator sinensis
AAGCCCAGCCTGCAGCAGCAGCTGCCTCCACTGTACACAAATGGTGGGGCATGTGCCCCCCTGCCTCCCCCCCAATGCGGGGCAGCATGGGTGGCTACAGCCACCCAAAAATTCACTGTAGGCCTCCTCCCTGACTGCTGCCCAGCCCAGTCCCCCTGCAAGGAAGACCCCGGCACAGCCTTCCCTTCCCACTCCCCCCTCCC
>NW_005850990.1:0-203 GCF_000455745.1 Alligator sinensis
ATTTCATGCTCTTGGGGCAGGAGCTGGAGGCATCAGGACACCTGTGGAGCAGGGAACTCTCCTGAGAGGATTTTCCGGTGCCCCCTGAGCTGGCCCAGAAGGAGAGGAGACTCTCCACGGCCACCATGGAACAAGGGGAGACCACGCAGGCCCATTCCCTGGTCTGGCCGCACTGCCTGCAGGCCTGGGGCAGGAGCCATGGC
>NW_005850991.1:0-203 GCF_000455745.1 Alligator sinensis
GCCCACTTTAAAGTGTCGTGCAAACACGCCTTTCTTTTTGTCTACACATGGCCAAAAAAGATCCTTTTCCTTTGATTTCCAAAGGGTGGTTATTGACTTAAGGAAGTTTTTTAGCCCTGTAATAACTTAATTTCTAAAACGTGAACATACAATATAGGAAATACTGTTCTACCACAAGGTATCACCTAGGGCATTTTTGTTTT
>NW_005850992.1:0-203 GCF_000455745.1 Alligator sinensis
TTCTGCACAGGAGAAACCTGTTTAAGTCCCTCCAATGATTCCCATTGTACTTGTGATGCCATGTTAAGCCCCTGTTCCTAATCTATAAACTAATTCATGGGTGCATCTCCAGTTACCTTGATGTTCAATTTTCACACTGGGAGCATCTACACATGCAAATGCTGTGGGCTGGGTTTACTCTAGAGTAAATTATTCTAGAGTAA
>NW_005850993.1:0-203 GCF_000455745.1 Alligator sinensis
CAGGGGTACCGTAATGCTCCTGCGTTAGCTATGGGCGCCATGAACGATACACTCAGAGACTTTCGCACCTCCTGTGATTTACCAACAGAAAGCAAACTAAAAATCTGGAGCTACGTTGATGACCTTGCTATTATGGGTTCTGATCAACAAGTAGTTGCCGATGTCACCCACTGACTAACCGACCACCTCCATGCGAAGGGGTG
>NW_005850994.1:0-203 GCF_000455745.1 Alligator sinensis
TCTCCGGCCTCCGTCTAGATTTTTCTCCATCGGTTTTGGTGTCAGGAGTGGGATTCCACACGTGAGTTCACTGACCCCGGGGAGCTCTGGGTAACCAGCCCCGACCTTTGCCCGTCCCGGTTCTTTTGGCCTCACAGCTGGGATCTCCGGACCCACGACGGGTGCAGGATGCCTGGTTGGATCAGACTTCTAGTGAGTACCCT
>NW_005850995.1:0-203 GCF_000455745.1 Alligator sinensis
CCTCCCTCAGACACGTAGCAGTAACTCATAACCCTGCCAGCAGAACAGTGGTGGTCCCAGGCCTGCAAATGCTTTTTCAGAGTAGTGTAGCAATGGGTAGGCAAGCAGGGCATAAGACTAAGTAGGGTATAAGCACAATATTAAGTACATGAATCATCTCTGTGAAGCCAACCCATGAAATCCTGGCTATACAAAAATCAGTA
>NW_005850996.1:0-203 GCF_000455745.1 Alligator sinensis
TTCAGCCCTACTCAACCCTACATTACTCCCAGTCCTTCAGGTCGTGAAGACATCCCTTACTCTGGGTGCACCCACCGACACCCCTACTCTCTCAGGATCTTTCAAGCGCCCCCTTCTCTAGGGCTTTACAACTGCCCTCCTCTGGGGCCTCTGGCGTCTTGCACCCCTGCAGCCTCAGGCGGCTACAGCCATGCCTAGCCCCA
>NW_005850997.1:0-203 GCF_000455745.1 Alligator sinensis
ACTTAGACAGCATGCAAACACTAAACTGTCCTTGAAAAATAATCTGAACCGTGACTACAGTTCACCAAACTACCGGTTTAGTGAGAGGGTATTAGTAGACAAAACCACATCTTTCAAAATACTTCCCATCAGTTTTTTTAAAGAAATGTCAAAACAGAAACATCTTGTTTTGGTGAGGAAAACTTGCCTTTTTCCATTTAAAA
>NW_005850998.1:0-203 GCF_000455745.1 Alligator sinensis
TTGGTCCTTTTTGCTTTCTCAAGGATATAAACTTTAATGAATTGACAATTTTCTGGTCCACAAGAGATCTAGTTTAATCTAGTTTGGAAAGTTTCAGTGAAACAAAGATATCTCAATAAAACCAGTGAGGGGTCATTTACTGGAATATTAAGATTAGGATTATCAGCCATCTATCAATAGCTGTTGTAGGCTAGGGGAAAATG
>NW_005850999.1:0-203 GCF_000455745.1 Alligator sinensis
GGGGGACGGGGGACTGATTTTGGAGAAAAGGGTGCATGTGTTATATGTGAGAAAATATGGTGGTCAGGCACGTCTCTAAATTGAAGCTACAGCCGCATATAAGGAAGGGGAATGGTATTTTGCCCTCCGTACTGGGCGATTCCACTCGGTACCTGAGAGCTGCACCTCCTCCGTGCCGTGAGTTGTACCGGAAGAGACCGCAC
>NW_005851000.1:0-203 GCF_000455745.1 Alligator sinensis
TTTTTTTTTTTTTGCCCGTAAAGCTGTTTATCCAAATGTGTGTCTGTTCACACAACCTTGGGTTATCAGAAATGTATAAATGAAGGAAAGAGGCTATCTCTGATGTATAGTGCCCCAGATGATTATTTTCAAATCCTTCTTATCAGCTGATATACAGGTGATGTTCAGTGCTAAGCTTCTCCTGACTTCCCTTCAGAGGCTGG
>NW_005851001.1:0-203 GCF_000455745.1 Alligator sinensis
CCCTGTGCTATATTTGGCTTTATAGCTTGACTCAAAGAGGGGCAATATACACCTCACCACACTAGGAAAAAGAAAATATTTAATTGAACCAAAACCCAGAATTTTGTTTGGCTTGTTTTAGGCATTTTAGTTTTTTCTAAATAATTTTACACACTGTTTAAATCATGCTGAATGAGCCCATTTGATTAGAAGGCTGCTTTGGA
>NW_005851002.1:0-203 GCF_000455745.1 Alligator sinensis
TCTCCAGCCAGCACTGGAGGGTAGGGTGGGTAAATAGGAGCCACCCCACCCTCTAGGGACAGGGCAGGGAAGGCACTCCAATACACCTGCCCCATCCTCCAGCCAGGGCTAAAAAACCCCCAGCCAAACTCCCTTTCCCCCCCTCCCATTCTGAAAAGAGCTGTAGGCTGGCAGGCAGCACACACACAAGTTACAGAAGAGGC
>NW_005851003.1:0-203 GCF_000455745.1 Alligator sinensis
GTCTTCTCTTATCCAGACTCAATCAGCCCATTTTTCTCAACCGCTCCTCACCAGTCCCGTCCCCCAGCCTCCCTTTCAGAGGTAAAAATATTCTTTATCTCCTCACCGGTTTCATGAGCTGTCCAGCCCCTGAGGACATTCTTATTTAGTCCTCTGAAATGTATTAATGCTCCCGGGAACAGAGAGCCATAAATCCCCCCGTT
>NW_005851004.1:0-203 GCF_000455745.1 Alligator sinensis
GGTAACACTTTTGGGCTTGTCAATCAGTTGCCCCAAAGGTGTTCACCATGTCCTGGTCCACGCGAGATCTCATGAGCCTTCGTCAAGAATTCGTTTTGCTTGCCCAACAAGATGGCGCCAATCGGCGCGAACTGTGTCGGCGCTTCAATATCAGTGCCAAAACCGGCTATAAATGGCTTGAGCGTTTCCAGCAGCATGGTCTG
>NW_005851005.1:0-203 GCF_000455745.1 Alligator sinensis
GGGCATCAATGGAAACAGAACAAGCTCAGCAAGTGCTGCTGAAACCTTACCCCAGAGAGGGCAGGAGGCAGGGACTCGTTGCCCGGCCCAAAGGGATGTGCCCTCCTGGGTCACAACTCCCAGCTCAGCCCTTGGGCTATAGTTGGCATCCTAGTCCAAGGGCTCCCCTGGCTCGTAGCAGCCTTGGCACTACCCCTGCTGTC
>NW_005851006.1:0-202 GCF_000455745.1 Alligator sinensis
AGAGTACAGGAGGCTGCCCTGGTCTTATTGTAGTGACCACTGTATTTGTGGTCAAGGCCTTAGGGGCCAATTGCATGGCTCTGTTCTGTCCCTACACCACGTCCCAAGCCATGTAATCAGCATCCTGACTGATGGTCCATGCATGGCTTATGCAGCCCCTCTCTGAGCATCCTGACCCCTCGGCCTCCCTCAGCCCAACTCC
>NW_005851007.1:0-202 GCF_000455745.1 Alligator sinensis
AGACCAGGTAGTCTCAAGGAAAGTGTGACTATATGGGCACAACTCTTGCTCATTCTCTTGATCCCAAGGGTCATGTCCAATGAGGCCGCAGGCTCTAGATTCTAGGGTAGACTCCACCAGCAGCCTCTTCAGGACAGGGAGTCTTTCATGCCATGTGTCTGTACAGTGCCTAATACAATGGAGCCCAGATCTCAGCTTACAA
>NW_005851008.1:0-202 GCF_000455745.1 Alligator sinensis
AATTAAGGCCGGGTATTTCCCTAAAAGACGTGTTTCGGTTCAAAGAATGACTTCAGGAACATTGTTTGACCTCCACTCTTCAGGAGGTCAAACTAGATGATCAAAATGATCCTTTCTGGCTTCATAAATAATATAAAAATCTTTGAATCTAGAACTTTAAAGCCTAGATTTAGCAATTAAAGAATTTTTTTTTGCAAAAATC
>NW_005851009.1:0-202 GCF_000455745.1 Alligator sinensis
CCTTGAGGGGCAAGGCAAGCACAGGTGTGATTCTCCCCTGCAGGCTCAGCACAGAGGCCTGTGTCCTCCAAGGCAGGAGGGACGCTAAGCCCTGACACCCGGAGACCCCGGTTCTGTTCCCTCCCTGCCACCAACTCCCAGCACAACCCCGGTCACGTCCCTTAACCTGCCTTAATGGCCACAAGTTGTTGGAGAGTAGGTT
>NW_005851010.1:0-202 GCF_000455745.1 Alligator sinensis
TGTACCGAGGGCAGTGGTTAAGATCCACATGGATGTGATTTCAGAGGGTTATAATAATAAATAAGTGTAGTTCAATGCAGGAGTGTGCAGAGGGTTGATGCTGAACTCCCAGCATATTACAGTCCCACCAGTCAGAGCTTCGGAGCAGGGCGATTTTACCCGGAGTAGCACACTGTTCAGCTGAGGGACTGGGAAGTGTCAC
>NW_005851011.1:0-202 GCF_000455745.1 Alligator sinensis
TGGCGACCTGTTGATCATCTGCACCTATGCACCGATGAACGAAACCGAAGTTGAAACCTATGTGCCGAAAATCGTCTTCGTCGATGAAAAGAATCAGATGACGGGATTGAAGAAGTAAGAACAAGAAGCAAACCAAGCATGGACATGCGCTACGCTGTCCTGGTCCGATTCCGAAAGAGGCAGCAGGACGCCGGCCGGTTCT
>NW_005851012.1:0-202 GCF_000455745.1 Alligator sinensis
GAGTCCACCTCGATCTCCTTGCGGTAGAAGTCCTCGATGGTGGGGTCGTACTTCTCGATGAAGGAGCCCGTCACGAACTGCACGGTGAGGGCGGACTTGCCCACGCCGCCCGAGCCCAGCACCACCACCTTGTACTCCCGCATGGCTCCGCCGGGCGCTCGCAGGCAGGCTGCGGGCTGGGCTGGGCTGGGCTGGGCTGGGC
>NW_005851013.1:0-202 GCF_000455745.1 Alligator sinensis
TAGACCCCTGGAGTGCACTGTGTGCATTTTGGGGGCTTGGTCTGCCCCTATGCAGTTTGGGGCATGGTCACATGCTGGGGCCTTCTGATCACATATTCCCTAACGAATTCCTCCTGCCTCAGTCTTTGCAGGAGGATTGGGCCCTGGGATCTCCTACATCTCTTCCTGGGGCATCTCCAGTCTGGTGTCCCGGGGACTGGAA
>NW_005851014.1:0-202 GCF_000455745.1 Alligator sinensis
TCCCAGCATGGCTTCCAGCACTGGCAAATGTGTGCACAAGCAGGACCCAGTCTATGATCATGTGCCTTAAAGTAAGCTGTATGATCATAGAGTAAGTCCTGTGAACGTGTGCATTTGTCCTCTGTATTTTAGTCTTTCTGTAACTCTTTAAATGGCCAAAAAAATGTCCATCCCCCTCCTGCTCTCCCAGCCCCATCAATGG
>NW_005851015.1:0-202 GCF_000455745.1 Alligator sinensis
ATCAGATATCTTGCATTTTCAGCACTTATGTCCACATTTTTTAGCTGCTCTAAAAAACAAAGGCCGGAATATCTAAATGCATTTTTTTCTCATACCAGTCTTTTTCCTGAGCATACATTTTGTGAGACAACTTATACATATGTAAATAAAATACATTTGGGAAAAAAAATAAAATGTTGATATTTCCCACCCAAATAGGAAT
>NW_005851016.1:0-202 GCF_000455745.1 Alligator sinensis
TCTGACCCTAACATCTATGAATCTGTGAATATTACGTCTGTTAGCAATACCAATTAGTATCATTGTATTCTAAAGAGTATCAGTCACATCACAGCAGAGTTTTAGGACATTGCAGTCTGACAGTATTATCAGTACAGTAATGTACATGCTTGCATATGTACGAGTTATTTCACTGATAGTGTGTGTGTGTGTGTGTGTGTGT
>NW_005851017.1:0-202 GCF_000455745.1 Alligator sinensis
TCGACAATCATTTGTTTCCTCCCGATCCGCCATGTATAATTCTAATTGCTGGAATAATTCTGTCCGTTGGGCACTTTCTGTGGGCACGTAAACATTAAAGATTTCTATCTCTTCTTCTCCCGATATTACCAGTCTCAGTAAATGCTCGCACACTCTCTCCTAGAACTGTTTTCTCAGTATTCTTAAGTTCTTCATCAGGAAT
>NW_005851018.1:0-202 GCF_000455745.1 Alligator sinensis
CCAGCTCCTGGCTCTTTAAAAAAACAAAAAACCTTGGGTCACCAGCTACTGCCAGGTGGGGGTGATCCCACAGCCCCACACTGCCCCATGCTGCATGGGGTCTGCCATGAGCCCCCAGAAGCCCCAAGGCTGCTGCAGCAGTCAGTGAGTGGGGGCTTTTTTTTTTTAAATAGCCGGGAGCTGAGGCCAGGTGGGGCAGCCA
>NW_005851019.1:0-202 GCF_000455745.1 Alligator sinensis
CTCGCCGCCCCTCTCTGCTCTGGGCTGCAGGAGTCTGCTGGCTCCCCCAGACCCCGTCGCCTGCGCCCCCCCGGGCTGCTGCAGTGCCGCCCCCGCACGTGCGAGGTGGCCATCTGCGGGGGATGCGGTGGCAGCGGGAACCGGTCCCCCAGCGAGGATGCGTCTCGGGGCCTGTGGGCAGCAAGGAGAGCGCGGTGCGGAC
>NW_005851020.1:0-202 GCF_000455745.1 Alligator sinensis
TGTTTCAGGGAAGATTGTCTAGCTGTTTTCATGATGCCCTGGTTTGCTTCCTGTTTCTGCTCCTGCCCTTGGTCCTGATCCAGGAAAGAACTTCAGCACATGATTAACTTTATTCTCCGAAGTGAAACTGCAAATATAGTGTTAGGTACCTTATACATTCAGAGACTGTAAGGCTGGAAGGGGCCTCGGGAGATCATCGGGT
>NW_005851021.1:0-202 GCF_000455745.1 Alligator sinensis
AAATCCACATTTTTCTGTGATTACAATGAAATATCACAGTATAGGTAGGTCTTTCACAGTTTCTCCTTCAAGGGATGCTGTACTTTACACAAATAGGTTACAGGAGGATGGACTTAAACCCTATCTCACGTGAATGAACTAACTACCAGAATACAGAGTTAGTTTCTCTTTTGTGCACTTCAGCCTACATCTTAGTGAATGC
>NW_005851022.1:0-202 GCF_000455745.1 Alligator sinensis
GAGTATTTAAGGTTAGACATAGCTATGACATGTGAACAATGTGAAAACTGCTCTCGGAAAACAGATTAAGCTCAGCATCAGCAAAGGTAGTTATATACAACATGCTGGGCTAGTTGGAGCCTGGGACCCACTTTAAAACGTCCATAAAAAGGTGATCACTGTATAAAAATTATCAGAGAAATAAGAGGGGAAAAAACCCTTG
>NW_005851023.1:0-202 GCF_000455745.1 Alligator sinensis
CTGGAGACAATGAGACCCTCTTCATGTCAGTTTTAAGGTAGCATGGGAGAGCAGAGCAGGGTTTGGGGATGGCTCCGTGATGGGGTCCGGTGGCCAGGAGCATGGGATGTGAAGGGGCACTGAAGGGCAGGGGCTTGGCAGGCAGAACTGGGGGAGTGTTTCTTCCCCATCCTGGCTGGAATGGTATGGAGCATGTGCATGT
>NW_005851024.1:0-202 GCF_000455745.1 Alligator sinensis
CTACAGTGAATTTTTGGGTGCCTGCAGCCCCACATCTAGCCCCGCTCCCAGCACCGCCCAGCACAGCCCCGGACCCAGCCTGCAGCGGCAGCCAGCGCAGCCAGTGTGCAGATCTGGGGACATGCACTCATGCCTTCCCAGGGTGCATGCCCCCCCGTCCCCATGCCCCCCGCTGTGCAAGGCCTGCCCCTGCTCCAGCCCC
>NW_005851025.1:0-202 GCF_000455745.1 Alligator sinensis
GTAGTGCAGCACCACGCACGTTCTCCCCCGCAGGGTGGGAGGTGGTGGGTCTGACTGGCATCAGGTCTGGAATTGGTGCAGATTCCCTAGCCTTTGCCGTCCAGCTCGCCCTCTCCTGCAGACACCTGAAGCAAAGGGCTGGGGTGGGAGCCAGGTGCCAACAGCTGGGGATTGGGTTTAAAGCCGTGAGCCGGGTAGCGTG
>NW_005851026.1:0-202 GCF_000455745.1 Alligator sinensis
ACATGCCAGTCAAAGCAAAGAATTCAAAGCTAAGGTTGATATTCTGTGCTTAAAATTTTGCAAGGTTTGTCTACAAACCCAGAGGTATTTAATGGAATGTGATTAATTGAAGAACATAACAATCGTAGAGATGGATTCAAATTTCCTTTATATTATTCTGCCAGCACTAAGTCCACTGGGATAAAATTCACCTTCATTTACA
>NW_005851027.1:0-202 GCF_000455745.1 Alligator sinensis
TGTTTGATCGGGGTTTTTTTTAGTCTAATAGGGTAATCTATGATTCTGAACAACTGTCCTGGGTGATATGAACTGTGATTGTCCCTATCAGGTAACTCATTATATCTTAGGCTGTACAAGTTTGATTGTAACATAAATTAAATTACTTGGGTAAAACAATGAACCATCCCATAAAATTCCCCAGATACGAGTGACTAGTTTT
>NW_005851028.1:0-202 GCF_000455745.1 Alligator sinensis
GAGAGAGAGAGAGAGCTGGAGTAGAAGGTAAGTGAATATATTTAGGGGTAAGTATAGGGAGTCACCCAAGGGGGATAGAGAAGGGAAAACAGGAGGAGTGCATAGTAACAGGGAGCCCCAAACACCCCAATCCCTCTAGTAATGGGATAGGAGCCCAATTACATTATCACATCTCTAATTGTCATGTCAACCAGAGATTTTA
>NW_005851029.1:0-202 GCF_000455745.1 Alligator sinensis
CATGGGTGGAAAATGACATATGTGATGTTGTGGGGCAGGGGGAAAGGAGGAGATACTGCAGCCTGTGGAGGTCCCAGTACACCATGGAGGACAGGCTGATTCAAACCTGTTTGTGTTCAGTGGTAAAAACAGTATGGTCACAGTACAGCATTTTTGCAGGGTTTTCTACCTAGAGGACCCTCAAAAAGGCTCACTTTGGTAG
>NW_005851030.1:0-202 GCF_000455745.1 Alligator sinensis
CTGGGGAGCCTGGCTTCTCCTCCCAGGCCACATGAGGAGTGGCCTTCGGCTGGGCTTCAGGGCTGGGGTCCTGGCTGCTGTGTTTGGGGCTGGAGCTGCATGGGGGCTGTGCCTGGGTCTCTGTTGGTGCTGGGCCCTGCCTGCCCAGCTGTATCGTGGGCCACCTCCATTGGGGCCTGACTGGCTCCTCTCCCTGCTCTTC
>NW_005851031.1:0-202 GCF_000455745.1 Alligator sinensis
GAAGTGAGCTCAGGCTCATGAAAGCTTATGAGTTAGTCCATAAGGTGCAAATCCTGCCTTCTGCCTACCTTTAGGCTAACATGGCTATTTCTCACAAGGTGTTGACATTGTTCACGCACTCATGTCCCTGTCCAAACCCTGTGCAAGAAGGCTCATGTCCCTGTTATTCATGTCCCTGTTACTAAAAGGAAACTGCAACAGG
>NW_005851032.1:0-202 GCF_000455745.1 Alligator sinensis
ACCACCCACAGTGCAGGGCAGCAGAGAATCCGGCCAGTGGATTCAATAGGCATGACCCGAGGACCGGCCTGGCAAATGGAACCACTTTGCGAGCCGAGGCCATGAGAGAAGGTCAAGTGCAGGTGGCCCTGCTTCCACCCGGAGCCTAAGCTGTGTGGAGCCATCTACCTTCGTCCTCCTGTCAAGACCGGGGCTTTACATT
>NW_005851033.1:0-202 GCF_000455745.1 Alligator sinensis
GCCATGGATTTGGCATTATCTGAAGCCCCAACCTGAAGTGTCTGCAAGGGAGAGTACTTGCTGGTGGTAGCACCACATGGCCATGAGTGATTGAGCTCTGCTTAGTTGGTAGGATTCAGAACTGATCTGGCCAAAGAGATAACATTTTAAAAAAGAAATACATTTTGTTTAGTGCAAGGTGTGGAGAAATAACCCAGCCCCC
>NW_005851034.1:0-202 GCF_000455745.1 Alligator sinensis
CAAATAGTAATAGTGAGAAAGCCAGTGCCCTCTTGGCTTGTTGCTTATCCTGGATCCAGAGCACAACCAGGCAGGTGAACTGAGCCGGGGAGATCATCATGATGCGTCTGGCACCCAGCACTGATCATCCAGCCCAGAAGAACTGCACCAAAGCATTTATAAGAGCTCAGGGAAGCAGGGAAATCTCCGTGCCTGTGAACTA
>NW_005851035.1:0-202 GCF_000455745.1 Alligator sinensis
CACATGTGGGTCCCTATGCCTCCAGAATCAGAAGGGGAAGGAGTCAATCCATACAGAGTTATGCAGTGGGTCTCGAATGAGTCCTTCATTTATGGTAATTTCATAAAACAGTCACAATCCTTTGCAGAACCATGAAACTTAGACACCAGCAGCTTGTATGCCACTCACTGTCACCTGTCATCTCCTGAGACAAAGGCACCTG
>NW_005851036.1:0-202 GCF_000455745.1 Alligator sinensis
CAGTTGTTCCCCAGTCTGTATTTGTTCATGTGATTATTTCATCTCAAATGTAGGACCATTACTTCACTAGGATGGAGAAATGGCCTACAATCCATGAGATGAGATCCAACAAGGACAATTACCCTTTGGAGCAGAGTTGTAAAATGCTGGACTGTACGCAATACCAACCATCTTGGTGTCATCCACAAATTTGCTAAGTGTG
>NW_005851037.1:0-202 GCF_000455745.1 Alligator sinensis
ATAAAAATCCCTCTTTAAACGTGCTTGTTTGCAAGATTCCCCGCACGCAGGGCGCCCCAGTGCACGCAGTGCCTGCCCAAGCCACTGGGTTTGGCTGGAGAAGGTCCTTTTTTGTTTTATTTTATTTTCTTTGCGGTGCCCCCGCGCAGGTCCCGCCGCCTGGCTTGCTCTGGAGCCCCCCAGCGCTGCTGGGGGCTGGGAG
>NW_005851038.1:0-202 GCF_000455745.1 Alligator sinensis
AGGCTTTTGTTTTCTTGATGGGCTGCTAAACCCTGTGTAATCATCTCCCTGCTGGTTCTTTTGCCTGTCAGGTTTCCAGACAGGATGAAGAAGCACAGGTGAGGGAGATTGAAAAATTCAGTATCATTAACAGATGCATGCACTGCATGCAAGTAGTCCGCCCTCCTCCTCCCCCTCTCCCCTTTGCCTCAGAGTGCTAGCC
>NW_005851039.1:0-202 GCF_000455745.1 Alligator sinensis
GTTTCCATTATTTCCTTAGTCTGTAGACTTCTTGCAATGTTTCTGTTATTCTCGTTCAAACAAATCTTGAAGTATTTTAGTGTTTCAGCCGATGAAGCATGAATATTGATTTGCAGGAAAGCTTTCAGTTACCATCACCCCTTCACCATTAAGAGCTGGGCTTTCTCCCTGCAGGAAGCAGGCAGCTCAGACTGGTAAATGC
>NW_005851040.1:0-201 GCF_000455745.1 Alligator sinensis
TGGAAGCCAAAACATTTCTTAGAAGAATGGTTTCCACACTGTTACCTACAATACTCAAGAAGGTCACTAGCAAATCCTGAGAACAAAGAGCACAAGGCAATCTCAATACCTGATTCACCCCTCACAAGGGTGCTCGTTAGGAGTGAGTCCACTGAAATCTGTGTGACACTGCTGTAGAACAAGCAACAGTGAGAGGAAACC
>NW_005851041.1:0-201 GCF_000455745.1 Alligator sinensis
GCAATAAAATTAGGTATGATTTCTTAAATTCTAGTACACAAGAAATGTGTGTTTACAGTGGGCAAAAAAACTTTATCAGTTCATACACAGCCATAATGGATTTGTGCACAGCGTTCAAAGTGACATGGGCTAGTTCTGCTTCCACTATCCTGGCTCTGGCTGGAAGAAGAATTCATATCAAACTGAAAAGTAGTGAAAAAA
>NW_005851042.1:0-201 GCF_000455745.1 Alligator sinensis
CAGATGTAGATGCCCAAGTGCTGTTGGCTTGTTCAGAAAGTCAGAGAACAATAGTGTCTTTGACAGATCAGGCCATCAAATGGCTCTTGCAGTGTCTATGGCCCCTCTTTGTGGCCAGGTGTGGCCTTCCTTATGCTTTCTGCCTAGTTGGGACTCACCCCTCTCAAGGAATGGGAGCCCCAAATGGTACAACTCTGGGCT
>NW_005851043.1:0-201 GCF_000455745.1 Alligator sinensis
TCCTGCCCAGCACACTTGCTTCCTGTAAGGGGAAAAACTGCCTGGAAGTGCACTGCTATTTCCTGGTGCACATCTGCGTCCCAACCCCACGCACTTGTCTAAGGATCCTACCACTGCATGTATCAGCATGGTAGAGCTTTTGCCGCAGTACCTTTGTGGGGATGGGATTTGCCTTATTTCATGTCCTTGGAAGAACAATGA
>NW_005851044.1:0-201 GCF_000455745.1 Alligator sinensis
TCTCCCCTCTGACCCTAACACAGAGACTTTTAAACAGGCCTAATTCCAGTTTCATACTAGAGCAATCAGACAGCTCTTTTAAACATAAAGTGCTCACAGAGGGACAATAATAGATTGCAGTTGGAAGTAGCCTTAGAACCTCTCCACTGTATATTTTTTATGTTCAATAATTCAAAATTCATAGTTTCATAGTTGGTAGGG
>NW_005851045.1:0-201 GCF_000455745.1 Alligator sinensis
GTAAGATGGGAGGTCACTTAGCAGGACTGATGTGTTATGCAAGGGACTCCTCTGCAGGAGGCAATGAAGTAGGTGACCCAGCAATGGGATGCAGGCCCTTCCATGGCACAACATAAAGGCACAAGAGGATGAATTGTCCTCCCGACTTTCAGCCGTCTGTTGGAGCTGGCTCCAAGTAGATAGTTGTTGGCTGTTGCTGGG
>NW_005851046.1:0-201 GCF_000455745.1 Alligator sinensis
CAATGGTCTCCTGCCCCCCACAGGGCAGAGCACACCCCAAAGCAGTGGCGAGGGAAGTGGAAGCGAGCGGCATGCAGGAGCGTGGGGCCTCTGCCGGTGTCCTGGGATCAGCACCAGCAGGGCGTAGAGTGAGACAGTAGGATTGCAGGGTGTGGGCTGTCAGGGATCTGTGGAGCCAGGTTCGGCTGCAATGACAGGGAG
>NW_005851047.1:0-201 GCF_000455745.1 Alligator sinensis
GTGCCCCTCAGCCTCGGTCCACTGCCTTGGATCTTGGCTCCTGGGCCCCAGCCCTGTCTCTCACTTTTGTCCTCCAGGCCCCTGGCCCTGTCTCTGTGATAGCTCCCTGGGGTCTCTGACCTGAGCAAGGCTGTTTTCACTTTGCACAGCTGCCTCCTCTGACCCAGGGAAGGCACTGCTCAGCACCCCTCCCCCTGCCCC
>NW_005851048.1:0-201 GCF_000455745.1 Alligator sinensis
TCTTTCAGTACGCGTTAAGGCGAAGGTAATGTTCAGTTTCCTCCACAATATCAGGAGGCCGCAACAGGAGCATCAATTCGCAAATTTGCCCGAGTATCTGTACCGAATCTCATCCGGTTTGGTCACATAAATTCACGTTGGCTTTGGGAGCAATAGCGGCCGGTGGAGACAAGCGGCAATCGGTCGATGTTGTTGGGTCCT
>NW_005851049.1:0-201 GCF_000455745.1 Alligator sinensis
ATCATGTGGTTTTACATAAAAAGACATACGCCCCAGAAAGTCCCACTGGAGCATTATGTTTTATGTGTTTTAAGTCTGCTTCTCATGTTAATACAGGGCATACATTGGGATTATTAACTGAGCATAAGATACCAGAGTTGCAAACTAAAACCTTTGCTTAAATCTTTAAGGTTCCAGAAAGAACAACCTCTCAATGTTACC
>NW_005851050.1:0-201 GCF_000455745.1 Alligator sinensis
TGCCAGCTCTTAGTTTTCACTCATTTTTTAATAACAGAAAAATAATAGAGCAATTCTTGTTCCAAAGAACTCCGAGAGACCACTACAGGTAAGAATGCTATGACTTCCTGTTTGAAATCTTTGGATTTATCTTGGGAATAATGTTTGCACACCTACCAGTGCTGACATTGTGTGGCACCCTTGGAAGGATCTCAAGGCACC
>NW_005851051.1:0-201 GCF_000455745.1 Alligator sinensis
GTGTGGCATCCTTTGCTAGTACCCCTCAGAGCATTGTCTTCCTGATTTTCCTATCTCCTAATGAATATAGCTCTACTACCTAGATATTCTGTTAGCACAGAGAGCATTCTAGCATCCAGTCTTACTCTGTAATGGTGCTTAAAGCTAAGGTTTCAAGCCAGTTAGTCTTTAAATTGTTCTAGCCATAGTTAATCTAAGAGA
>NW_005851052.1:0-201 GCF_000455745.1 Alligator sinensis
CTTTATTTCCATATATGAACCAACATTCTTGGCCATATTGTGTCATCTGCTTAACATTCATATATTTACTATCTCATTCCTTAAAATCTCCCTAGACTGTATGCTAGGTATTGTAGACTATATGTTCTTTTTGGATATGTTGAGAAAAATCACTATTGGATATTTAATGAGCTATGCAAAATTTGAGCCAAAAAAAAAAAA
>NW_005851053.1:0-201 GCF_000455745.1 Alligator sinensis
TCCCTGTTTTGTGTAATATCACATTTAACACATTGTTTCTTATTCTGCATTCTAAAGCCTCAATTATGGAAAAAGAGTTGCAGAACAATACGTGAAATTTTAACGGGGGACTTTGTGAAGTGTGTTAAATGTGCTGTAATACAACCATAGATATTTCTGTCACTTGTAAGAGGTGGGTTTTTTGGGGTGTGTTTTTTTTTT
>NW_005851054.1:0-201 GCF_000455745.1 Alligator sinensis
AATAAAAGATGTCACATCTACCCAAAGAACACGCAACTCAGGCCCCTGGCACACGTCATGTAGCAGCACGATGGGATCGGATCCAACCCCAACAACCATGCGCCACACACGCATGGCAGGGCACGTGATTTTGGATCGGGGATCAGGTGCAAATGGCACCATTGCTACTTTAGCTTCATCAAGGGCACAGGTTCAATCGCC
>NW_005851055.1:0-201 GCF_000455745.1 Alligator sinensis
ACCAAAACTTAAAAAAAAAACCCCAAAAAAAAAACCAGAAAAAAGGGGAAAAAAGCCTCTGCTTGTCTTGGAAGCAAGGGGGGGGGGGAGGGCTCCAGAGCCTCCTGGCAGAACCCCCTGGGGCAGCACAGGATAGCAGAGGGGCAGGAGGGTCCAGGCTGGGGCTGCTGGGGGTGTCAGCCTGCCCCTCACTGTGCGGGC
>NW_005851056.1:0-201 GCF_000455745.1 Alligator sinensis
AGGACAAATTTAAATCGCTTCGCCAAGACTTTGGCAAGCAGCTTATAGTCGAAATTCAGGAGAGTGATAGGCCTCCAGTTCTTCAAATCTTCCCTCAGACACTTCTTGTGCAAGAGGCTCATGAGGCTCTGGTCCATCCCAGGATCCCCCAGCATTGCTGACTGGGGCACTGCATTTCCTGCCTGAGTCCCACATCCCTGA
>NW_005851057.1:0-201 GCF_000455745.1 Alligator sinensis
CAATCACAGGGCTGAAGCTGAGAGATCCTTGTTTCCCAGCCCAAGCCCCATGGCCGTAGGACCTGAGGTGGGACATCCTTCTCTCACAATGCTTGCCTCATGACCATGGAGCTGGCACTGTGAGATAAGGATCTTTCAGCCCCAGTCCCAAACCTATGATTGGAAAATGAGGGCTGGGAGCTCCCAGCTGCTGGGGTAGGG
>NW_005851058.1:0-201 GCF_000455745.1 Alligator sinensis
TATTTATTTGTAGTCATACGTTTTCAGTTTTTTCAGGAAGAGACTGTGTCTTTGTTACATGTGCCTGGGGTGCCTATCGGCATGGAACGCCTGATGCTTATGTTGTGAGTGAATAGCATATAACACATTTCATGACCAGCTGCCAGCAGAAGTCAACAACTACATTTTTTAAATATGTCCACCAGCCCTGCTATCAACATA
>NW_005851059.1:0-201 GCF_000455745.1 Alligator sinensis
CCCCCTTCTGAATCTCCCTGGGATTTTTTAAATTTTTTTTTTTTCATATTTTGCACCAGGTTTTTTTGTTGTTATTGTTGTTTTTTTCCTGCCCTGCAAGAGCACGCGTGGATACGTCTTGGCTCGCCAATTTTGTAGCAGCCCCTCTCCTCCCCCCCCACCCCAACCTCTCCCAGCTTTTTATTTGTGTGTGTGTGTGTG
>NW_005851060.1:0-201 GCF_000455745.1 Alligator sinensis
AAATTAAGCCTCTAAGGGGCTCCAAATGACTGCCTTGCCCAGGCCCTCAACAACCCTAAGGCCACCACTGCTGTAGGAGTGTCAGCTCTTTGTTTTCTACATTCACATTTTGCTGCTGGGAGTTTACAGCTTGCTGAGAATATAATTCTAGCATCCCATTTGTATCTTTGCCATTTCTTTACCTCTGGAACTATTTAATTT
>NW_005851061.1:0-201 GCF_000455745.1 Alligator sinensis
TCCCCTCACCCATGAGGCTTAGTAGAGTGGGTCTCTGGCTTAAACTGTACATTCTCCAACCAGAATTCTGTCACTAGTGGTGTCTTCTTTGAGATGGACCACTTAAAGGTGGAGTGAATGCCATTTTAAATATCATCCAGGGGATCAGTGCCTTATCTCACGTCCTCCGTACCTGTGAGGCACATGATGGAAGGCACCTCA
>NW_005851062.1:0-201 GCF_000455745.1 Alligator sinensis
CCCCCCCCACAGAGCTCCGGCGGGGGCGGGGTGAGGGGGGTCTCAGTCATGGCTGCGGGCAGGGGCGGTGCGTAGCTGTTACGTACCAGTGACGCAATAGCGTTGCAGGGTTGCCCCGCCCGCGCCCCAGGACTCTGGTGGCTACGAGCTAGTTCGTGTGCTCGTCTCGCCGCCGGCGGGGGCTGGGCTGGGCCCGGGCGG
>NW_005851063.1:0-201 GCF_000455745.1 Alligator sinensis
TGCCCTGGCCCCTGTTGCTTACCTGGGTATTCTGCTTGTCGTCAGTCTAGGCTGGGTTGTTCTTGTTGGTGATGTTTGGTTTATACTGTTCATACTGTGGTCAATCATTACTCTCAGGTCTTGGTGACAAATGATTGGGGATCTGCAGTCCTGTTACCTGATGAGAGGCAGCAGTTGCACTAGCACCCATGTCATGAGTTT
>NW_005851064.1:0-201 GCF_000455745.1 Alligator sinensis
CTGAGATTCAAAAACTAGACTGAAAATGTTCCTTTCTGTGGTCTGGGAAAGCGTCAAGTTAGACAGAATCGATGTCACGGGGAAACTTCCAGTTTATGGTAGAAAGGAGTTTTTACCTCTTTCCGTCACCAGTTTGGATTGCTGCTAGCTACTGTCCTGGTTTCTTCTCACCATGTTTTACAGGCTTCAGTGACAAGATTA
>NW_005851065.1:0-201 GCF_000455745.1 Alligator sinensis
GAGGAGACAGTGGGGCAGGGAGGGAGGCAGGTGGAGGCCCAAGAGGGAGTTGACATTCCCAGGAGAGAAGAACCAGAGCCCTGGGTATGCAAAGACCGTGCTGGGCACTGACCATGGGGACTTAGTTGTCTGTGCGGGGGAGCTGTGGGGAACAGGGCCCAGACCCCATCACCCCCAGGTGCAGGCAGGGATTGGGCTGAA
>NW_005851066.1:0-201 GCF_000455745.1 Alligator sinensis
AATTGTTTTCAGAGTCCAAAGGCATTTTAAAAATCTGGCTAAGGGTGCAGAGTGTTGGGGTCATTGTGCTAGTTTGACCCTGGCCCACACTGTGGGTATTTTGGCGTTAAGCACCCTACACACAGTGCAAGACGGATGGTGGGTCCTGCCCCTCCCGGAACATTAGCAAAAGACAGCATGGATACAGATCCCTGCTCAGCT
>NW_005851067.1:0-201 GCF_000455745.1 Alligator sinensis
CCAGGGTCTTTGTGCTTCCCTAATGTGCTTCCCCTTTGGGGCAGTACCCCTCAGGCCTCAAAACACTTGGTTGGGTTTCAGCAGCCCCAGCCTTGCCCCCCTTTTTTCTGGGCAAGCTTTCAGCCCATTGACTCCCAGGCTTCACCCCTTCACATCCCTGCCCAGAGAAGGTCTCATCTTGAGGAGCACCCCTGGCACATG
>NW_005851068.1:0-201 GCF_000455745.1 Alligator sinensis
AGAGCCCAGCACCACCCTGGCCCCAGCCCACCCTGCGCAGATCCAGGGGGCACATGTCCCTCCCGCCCTCCGTGTCCTCACGGGGTGCATGCAGCGGTGGGAGCCACCCCCCTCCTTCGCCCCCAGACAAGCTGTGGCTCCATTCCATGCCCCTCCTTGCGCTGGCTGGTCAGCGCCTGCCCCAGCCCCAGCCCCACTCCT
>NW_005851069.1:0-201 GCF_000455745.1 Alligator sinensis
CCCTTTTATATATTCTTGTGACCCACTTTTGATGTCGCAACGCACCGGTTGAGAAACGCTGCTCTTGTCCAATTCCCTGACACAGGCGGTAGCATCCCTATGCAAACCATCCTAGACAAATCTGCTGTACACAAGTCAACCTTGACACAACACAAGACATAACTCCTGAACCTGCTACAGATAAAGCAGGGGAACAACAGC
>NW_005851070.1:0-201 GCF_000455745.1 Alligator sinensis
GGAGGCAGAATAATATCATGGAAGGGAAGGGAGTGAGGAACAGAAACTAGGAAGAGGGACAGAAGCCATGGAAGTTGAAAGGACACAAATAGGGGTTGGGGGACATGGGCCAGAGACCAAAGACAGGAGCAGACAGAAGGAAATGGGTGCAGATGGAAGAAAGGGGCAGGAGCTGAGGCAATAGTCACAATGGACTGGAAA
>NW_005851071.1:0-201 GCF_000455745.1 Alligator sinensis
AATAAGCCCCCTGCTGTCCCCTCCACTGGACACCAGAAGGAGAGGGAATTACCAGCACTGCGCAGCGCTGCTTAGGGCTGAGGTCAGGCTGAAGGAAGCACCCCCAGCCCCAAGGGAACCTGCCTCCTCCAAGGGTCCCTGCCAGTTGGCAACTAGCCCCACCAGGTGGAGGCTGGCTGGGGAGCGGGCTTCCTGGGCCAG
>NW_005851072.1:0-201 GCF_000455745.1 Alligator sinensis
GTAGAGAGTGTCCTCCTTGTAATGGAGGTCTCCTTGGGAGCCTGAACTCTCCTCTCTCTGAACAGGATTGTTCTTCAGTGAATTGACTGGAATCTGTGCCCTAACAGACTTGTCTGGTGCCTGAATCTCCACTTTCATTTCATTTCAGGACTTTGTTGATATTTACCATGAACCGGCTGATTTGATGCACACATTTAAGAA
>NW_005851073.1:0-201 GCF_000455745.1 Alligator sinensis
ATGGGAGGCTCCTCCCTAGCTTGCTCCTGGGGCATTTAAAAATGCCTTTTAAATAAAAACAAGAGAGAGTTATCGTCTAGCCCAGCTAAGGGCTTACCTTCTCCTTACTCCAAACCCTCCTGCCTTGATGAGCGCGCAGACCCCCGGGGCGTCTCCCCCTGGCAGGCAGTAACACAGCTCGTGCTCACAGCCAGGCTTCTG
>NW_005851074.1:0-201 GCF_000455745.1 Alligator sinensis
TCTCAGACCAACACGGCTACCAAGTATACCCGTAACACTAAGGCCAAAGAGCTGACAATGCAAATAAGAAGGCCCAAAGTGCCATCAGAACTCAGGTGCCTGATTGGATGGGGACTTGTACTTACTACAAGGAGATGTCATATTCTGGCAGGAGATGACTTGATAGACTTATGCTGATTCTGGGATCAGAGGATCTCTGAG
>NW_005851075.1:0-201 GCF_000455745.1 Alligator sinensis
CACTCTGGGGCAGCAGAGTTTAGCATGAGTCGGACAGTCCCCTTGCAGAAGGAGTGGGAGATGGGGAAAGAGAGAGCAATTTACCCTGGGATACTAGAGCAGTGGTTCTCTACCTTTTTCACACCAGGACTCATTAGCATAACTATCAGCTTGCCCTGGCCCACACCCCAACACACAGTCTCTCTCTCTCTCTCTCTCTCT
>NW_005851076.1:0-201 GCF_000455745.1 Alligator sinensis
CAGGGTCACCTCCTGGCCTGGACGGCACTGTTCCGATCCCTGAACCTCTGTGACGGAGTAGGAGGCTTCCCAGCCTGGGGGCCAGAGCACACGACACACAGGACATGTCAGTCAGGGATTATCTGGATGACACCTCCAGTCTGAGCTGAGTGCTGGAAACTGAGGAAGTGAATGCTGCCCTCGGGTGGGGCAGGCCTTTTG
>NW_005851077.1:0-201 GCF_000455745.1 Alligator sinensis
ATTTTTTCAGAACAGAAAGAATTTTCAGTCCATAAAATGGGCTTATTGTAAAAAGAAGACTATTCTCAGTCTCATATCAAATGAAAAACATGCTCAAATGTTGAGTATTTCAAGGGCATGTAAGTATTACGCCCATCTCTAGTTATTATATGGGTAGAAGAGCACTTGAGAAGCTGCCTCTGGAAAAAAAATCCCTGAAAT
>NW_005851078.1:0-201 GCF_000455745.1 Alligator sinensis
CATTCCCACAGCAGCCACAGGGCTTTGGGGGGCTCCCCATGCGGAAGAGCCCCCCCACGTGGCACGGGGCAGCAGGGGCAGTGGGGATCACTCCCACCTGGCAGGAACGGTGAGTTCGGGGGTTTTCTTGTGGTTTGTTTTTTTTTTTCTTAAATGGCTGGGGTGGCGGTGGGCAGGGCAGCCATAGGGGGGGGGCTGGGA
>NW_005851079.1:0-201 GCF_000455745.1 Alligator sinensis
ACCGCGTGAGCGTGCGGGAGAACGTGCCCGTGGGCTCCGCGCTGCTCACAGTTAGCGCCACGGACGCGGACGAGGGGCTCAACGCTGCAGTCGCCTACTCGCTGCGGAAGACGAAGGACAAAGCGTCTGAGACCTTCCAGGTGGACTCTCGGACGGGAGATATCGTGACGGTGGGGACTCTGGACTACGAGGAAGAGGCCG
>NW_005851080.1:0-201 GCF_000455745.1 Alligator sinensis
GTTAAAGGGGAAGTGGATCTCATACAGCAGCAAAGCTCGATGCAATGGACGGCCTGTTCCTCACTCATCCTTTCTTAAATGCCTTCCTTTATACACAGCACAGAGGCATTTGAAGCCAGCAGGTCCTTGCTCTCTGCCTCTCCCGCTCCCTTTCTCAGTGCCAGCTCCGTGGTCTTCTCATGGCCTGCTGGGGTGGGAGGG
>NW_005851081.1:0-201 GCF_000455745.1 Alligator sinensis
CAGGGAAGGGGATGACCAGAGAGCAGCATGTGAAGCTGGCTTTTAAGAGTGCTGCCAGCTGCAGCTAGAGCCTGGAGCTCCCCCCGGTGCCAGCAAGGGCCCAATGTAGGGCCTCAGGAAGTGGAAGCAGATTTGCTGCCATTGGCAGCATATCTTCTCCCACTTCCCTGAACATGCCTGCTCAACACCATTTACTCATGA
>NW_005851082.1:0-201 GCF_000455745.1 Alligator sinensis
TTTTTTTTTTCTCTCCAAATACTGCAGGTTTCTAAGATATTTCTTGTCATGTGGTGAATCTGTTTTAAGATTTATCTTATCTGCATAATATCTTTATACCAATATAACTAAAATAATTTTTACATTGGTAGGATGACTTAGCCTCTTCATGTTTCTAAGCAAAACTTTTTCATGCTGGTATAAATTCATCCATGTCATAGA
>NW_005851083.1:0-201 GCF_000455745.1 Alligator sinensis
TCTTGGAAAGGCAGGCAAACCCAGGAACCCTATCATCACCCCTGCAAGGACCCCTGCCTGCCTTCCACATCCTGCATAAACTGCAGGGCGCAGGGGAGAGCACTGGGGGCAGCTATTCAACATCATTTAGAAGTCACATGTCATGAGTTCAGCAGTCCCGACTCAGCTGCCAGGGGACTCCAATCAGACAAGGGCAAAGCC
>NW_005851084.1:0-201 GCF_000455745.1 Alligator sinensis
TCCTTGTGCAGCCACATTGGTCTCTTGCCATGCTTCCTGTGCTTCCATTGTGTAAAACAACTTCTTGTTGGGCTTCCAATACCGTCCCTGTTAGAAGCTTCCAGCCGTCCTGGGTTCCCTTCTTTCAGTCTGTCTTCCCGTGGCACAGCATGCATCTTCTCCTTGAGTTGGTTGAAATCACACCTTTTTCAAATCTAGCTG
>NW_005851085.1:0-201 GCF_000455745.1 Alligator sinensis
GGGAAGTTTAGGTTAGATATTAGGAAGAATAATGTTTCACCAGTCTACTCCTACCTTTCACTGGGATATTTTGCAAATTGATTCTTTTGGAGAAGTTCAGGTTTGGACACAAAGCCCAGGCTCTTGCTGCACTGAAGACACTGCATATAGCTTCATAGTTGTTAGGGACTGGAAGTAGGGACCTTACAGATCATCGGGTCC
>NW_005851086.1:0-201 GCF_000455745.1 Alligator sinensis
CAGCAGGAAGCACAGGAGCCAACGGCTGGGGGAGGACCACCGCCTGCGCCCCCGGGCACTGCCTGGGGATAAAAGGGGCTGCCCGGGCGCAGCGCAGCACCTGGCAGCTGAAGAGCACCCGCAGCATGCAGCCCTGCCGGAGAGCGTTGCTGGTGCTGGGGGCGGCCGTGGCCGGGGCCCTGCCCGCGCCCCCCGCCCCAG
>NW_005851087.1:0-201 GCF_000455745.1 Alligator sinensis
GTTAAGATTTTTGGATAAATGATTAGGAACTGAAAACAGGAATGTTTGTGGGTTTTAAACATTTAGGTTTAACTCCCTTCTGCTCCCTACTGTAGGTGGATGACAGAGCAAAATCCTGGCCCCACTGAAGTCAGTAGGAGCTTTGCTGCCTTTTTCCTAAAGGCAATGATTTCACCCTTTCCCCTTCGGGCTGCCAGAGCC
>NW_005851088.1:0-201 GCF_000455745.1 Alligator sinensis
CCAGTTCTTCTGTGAAGTCCCCCAGCTCGTTTGGCTCTCTTGCTCAGATGTATTTACTAGAGAAATTCGGATTATCATCTTTGGTGCATGCTTAGGTGCTGGTTACATTGTGTTATATTTGTGTCTTAAATTCAGATATTCACTACTGTACTGAGAATGCCCTGAGCAGAGCTGGCATAAAGCAGTTTCCACCTGTCTTCC
>NW_005851089.1:0-201 GCF_000455745.1 Alligator sinensis
CCATTCAGCTCCCTTCAGCCCTTGGAGAGGGGAAATGCCCAGAGCCTGCAGCGGGTTTACCCTGAGGGGTTTGTCAATCATTCCAGCTCACAAGTGCCCCAAAGACCCGGCTCCAGACAGAGACCTCCCAGCAAAACACCCACCCCCCGGCCCCACACCCACACCGCCCCCAAACTAGAAACACTTCTCTGGATGCACCCC
>NW_005851090.1:0-201 GCF_000455745.1 Alligator sinensis
GGAGGGGGAGGAGGGTGGGAGGAGGGATCACTGCAGAGGCAGCAGGGCTGGCCAACCCTCTCCAGCTTTGCCAGCTCCCCCCCAAGATGGCTTCATTCCACAGCTGGGAGCAGAGTCTGTTCACAGCCCACTCCTGCATCCACACAGGCAGTAGCAGAGACCCATGCCTGCAGCCCAATCCACATTCCTGTCCCTAAACAG
>NW_005851091.1:0-201 GCF_000455745.1 Alligator sinensis
TTTAAATTGAATGTTCCATATCATATTTGAATTGCTGCTAAGTTTAACTTTAGTTGTGAATTTCCTGGGATTTTGGTTTTGGAATAATTGCAATCTATTTGTAAAGTAATTTAACCTAAATTATTGGCAGTCTCAGTCATAACTGAAAATAGCATAGCACTTTTTTTGTTTGAGAGTATATCTTTTCCTAAATGTATCATA
>NW_005851092.1:0-201 GCF_000455745.1 Alligator sinensis
CTATCACCCACCTTCTTTCCCCAAGCAAGGGGGAAGCTCTGCCTCTGCAAACCTTGACCTCAAATCCCTTCATTAAGCTTTTCCTCTTCTGCTACCATTGCATAAGTGCATGGGAGAGTTTGTGTGCATAGGTGTGGAAACCAATAACTTCGTGGGGATGTATAGTATGTTCCCTGTTTAATAAAACTGTTATTTTGGAAC
>NW_005851093.1:0-201 GCF_000455745.1 Alligator sinensis
ATGCTAAATTTTTGTGTCATTTGGGGTGCCGACAGATGTGCAGCTCCTCGCTGTAACTCATGGAGCTTCATGACCTCCCAAACCCCACAGACCCGAACAGAAGATTGAGCTCCACTTTGGAGCTGACTACATGTCTGCAGCCTCTCTCCTATAGCCTCGCCCTCCCTCTTTCCCCAGCTCTGGTGCTGTCTTCAGGATGGA
>NW_005851094.1:0-201 GCF_000455745.1 Alligator sinensis
CTGGAGACAATGAGACCCTCTTCATGTCAGTGTGAGGGAGCATGGGAGAGCAGAGCAGGGCCTGGGGATGGCTCTATGATGGGGTGCAGTGGCCAGGAGCATATGATAGGAAGGGGCACTGCAGGGCAGGGGCTTTGCAGGCAGAACTGAGGGAGTGTTTCTTCCCCTTGCTGGCTGGAATGGTATGCAGCATGTGCATGT
>NW_005851095.1:0-201 GCF_000455745.1 Alligator sinensis
GTGCAGGGGTTTCTGAGAAACTGCACCTCAATGTGCTGACAAGCAGAACTCATGATACGTGTGACTTTTGGTGTGTGTCAAGGCACAGCATAATGAAACCAGCAGGGATGGTAGCTTGGAACAGGGGGCCTTCCTGGTGCTCAGGCATAAACAGCTCACAAAATGGACATAAAGGCTGCAGACAGAGACTTATGTGCTGTT
>NW_005851096.1:0-201 GCF_000455745.1 Alligator sinensis
GTCTTTGCCTCTTCATACACACACATGCATGTATGCACATCCCCTGTGCTTGTTTATACTCACACACACACCCCACTATGCCTCCTCATGCGCACACACACCCCCCCCAATGCCTCCACACACACACATACACACACACAACACAGCCCAGTGCCTCCTTTCTTTCTCTGTCAGAGACACACAGACACACACACATCCACA
>NW_005851097.1:0-201 GCF_000455745.1 Alligator sinensis
GTCCTGGAGACACAGACACTGCGGGCGGCTGTACCAGCACATGCTCAGCAAGGGATCCTGAAAGAAATGAAGACACTGGAATAAATGCACAGCTGGAGAAAGCTCCAGGGGGAAGTGAGGGCAGAATAACCTCTCAGGCCCCTTGGCTTGAAAGGCTGAGATCAGTGCTGCCCAAGGAGCACCTGAGCAGTATGTGAGCAC
>NW_005851098.1:0-201 GCF_000455745.1 Alligator sinensis
GTTGCCAAGAAGGATACAGCATCTTGGGCTACAGTAATAGGAGCATTGCAAGCAGGTTAAAGGAAGTGATTATTCCCTTCTATGCATCATTGATGAGGCCACATCTGGAGCCTCTGTCCAGTTTTGGTTTCCCCACTACAAAAGGCATTTGGCAAATCAAAGAGAATACGATGAAGGGCAACAAAAATGCTTAGGGAGCTG
>NW_005851099.1:0-201 GCF_000455745.1 Alligator sinensis
TTCCCGATTTATATACTGATTCCCCTTCTGCTGGCACCAATACCCCACCATACACTTTCAGGGCAGCTTCCCAGTGGAGAAGCGATGTACTATTGGGGCATCCATCATTCCCCCTCCCCAGCAAACCCTCACCCTGAAGTGACATGGTCAGGGACAGGCAGCATGCAAAGCCACCTCTTCTCCCCAGGATCTCAGTCAAAC
>NW_005851100.1:0-201 GCF_000455745.1 Alligator sinensis
GTGAACTAGAGAAGATCTTACTCTTGAACTTCATGCGATCCAGCGATGATCAATTTCTCCTCTGCTGCCCAAGCACTGACTACAGATTCTTATTCATCTGTTATCAATACATCCCATTCAACAACTGCAGAAAGCTACTGGAAAATTCATGAGCCATTGTCTGTAGTTAATGGCATTCAGATGTCATACTGACTGCTCTTC
>NW_005851101.1:0-200 GCF_000455745.1 Alligator sinensis
TTCAGTTTATTGCTCCTGCGAAGCTTCCAAGTGCATGATTTGTATGTGCGCCTGGACCACAGCGCATTGAGCCAGGTTGCAGCAGCCCCAGTTGGCAGGGGGTCAGCTTCACAGCCTGGGGCTGCTCTGACTGATCTCAGTGTGCTGTGGATAGGCTGGCTGGAGCACAAGGGTGCTTCCCTATGGGGCTAGCCAGCAGG
>NW_005851102.1:0-200 GCF_000455745.1 Alligator sinensis
TATCCTTTTCACATCTGTGGCTGCCTGTACACATGCTCATTCATGTTCTCATTGGAACGCATAGATGTGGACTTGATTAAGGGTCCCTAAGGCCTTCCTGATGAAACTGTGCTAAGGGGGACTAGCAGACAAAGAGAGTCTGACTTGGCAGCAAAGTGCTGAAGGCACTGTCCCAAAGGGAAGCTAGTCTGATTTCTGCT
>NW_005851103.1:0-200 GCF_000455745.1 Alligator sinensis
GTCAGTGATTACTCAAGTGCTGGGACATTTGATCATGCTTTCCTTGTACAGTTTTTGCGAGAGAGCTGTGGGTTTTCCTGCACACAATGCCGGAAAGGTTTCTGCTAGTTAGGGAGACGATAGGTAACAAAAAGGATCTGTACAAATATGTCAGCCACAAGAGGAAATCAAGGAAAGTATGGGTTCCTAGCTGAATGGGG
>NW_005851104.1:0-200 GCF_000455745.1 Alligator sinensis
CCTATGCCCCCCACCCCATAAACTTATGTCCAGAGAGCTGCTTTTTACCATGCTGCCTGTCTGCATTCTGATCCATGTGCATGTTTGTGCGTGCGCATGAACATGGTCCCCTGACCCCAATCACCCTTCTCCCACTCCCCTGAGGCCTAAGCAGCCTTGTAGGCTGGAACTCTGCCTGCCTGCAAGGGGAAACCCATGGT
>NW_005851105.1:0-200 GCF_000455745.1 Alligator sinensis
ATTTCAGCTCATATTGTTATGACTTCTTAATTAGTACTGTGAAATAAAATTGTTATTATTATTAATACTGATAATAATATTTCCTTTATCCCTTATGTACTTTCAAAGATTTTATCAAGATGGTACTTATACAGCTGTACCTATGCACTTATGGGTCGGGCTGGTATTGGTAGTTTAAATCCTCCAAAGCCAGAGAGAGA
>NW_005851106.1:0-200 GCF_000455745.1 Alligator sinensis
CTCCGCTGTCTGCAGGCTCAGGCTGCTGAGGCCAGGCCTGGGGCGCTCCCCCTGGGAAGTGATGCCCCCCCAGCACCGGTACCGCTCCCAGAGCTGCACCCTGGGGTTTCCGGTTCACGTCTCTGGGGCAGCACCAAAGCCCTCCCAGGGTCCACGGCGCCCTGCGCTTTGCCCAGCAGCACTGTGGACACAGAGAGCCC
>NW_005851107.1:0-200 GCF_000455745.1 Alligator sinensis
GAAAAGGATTTTGTCTGTTAACCCTGGACCAAACTCAGCTCTTATTCAGGACTCGGTGCCTGGCACTGGTGGCACGTTATACTCACTGCTCCTGTCTGACAAAAATGTGTCTCTTCAGCCCCTCCCAGCCATTGCCCGGCCTTCAGTTGTGGAGCCGGGAATAAACAGGCTCCTTGTTCCCGGCTCCACGTTTAAAGATT
>NW_005851108.1:0-200 GCF_000455745.1 Alligator sinensis
CAGAATATTTTGTTTAATTTATTCAGTAAACATGATGAGTTTGTTAATTTTCATAATCCTCAGCATATATCTCTTCAGAATAAAAGGTAAATGCCTGGAGAATTAATATAGTGTAGTTAGTAAGTAATTGTTTTCTAATAAATCCAAGATAAGAAGGATAAGATTATACTACAGGCAAATAAAGGCTGGTAGGCAGGCAC
>NW_005851109.1:0-200 GCF_000455745.1 Alligator sinensis
TTCATGCCCAGTTGCAGCAGGAGCAGCTGGTGTCGAAGACCAGGCCACTCGCACAGTGCTCCTGGAAGGTCCTGCCATTCACGCAGTTGTAGAAGCTGTTCTTATCGGTGGGATCTGGGTAGAGGCCACTGGCCTTGCCAGCACAGAAGTTGCTGTTGCCACTGCTTGGGCTGCCACCAGAGCTTGGTTTGCCACCAGAG
>NW_005851110.1:0-200 GCF_000455745.1 Alligator sinensis
ACCCATGATTAGATCCAGCCCATGGCAGCAGATGAGTTTGACAGCACTGACCTAGAGAGGTTGTAGAATCCCCATTCTTTGAAGTTAAGAGCAGGTTAGACAAATACATGTCAAACAGGTAATACTGCCTCAAGCAGGGCCTTAGACTAGATGACCTCTTGAAGTCTCTTCAAGCCCTATTTTTCTATACTTCTATTGGT
>NW_005851111.1:0-200 GCF_000455745.1 Alligator sinensis
AAAAATATTGATGAGCTAGAGGAAATGACTGATGGAGAATGACTAAAAGCTAAATTATCCATGCCTTGGAAAACCCAATGGGTAAACAGTAAGGGAGGGTTTAGATCTAATATAACCCTACATTGATGTAAATAGAGGGATAGGAGTTGTACAAGGAAGTATAACTAGCTGTAATTGGACAAAATTAAGAAATTACTTAT
>NW_005851112.1:0-200 GCF_000455745.1 Alligator sinensis
CAAATAGTAAAGTACTCTGCTGGCATTGGAAAGGCATTGGGTAGCATGTAGATCCTGACTGCAATGCTGAACGTTAATATGTCTATCTTTGTCTAATATTTGTCTATCTAAAGTTCAGTGTGCATCCATTTGGTATCATAAAGAATTCCTTCCCAACAGTGCCTCTTATTTTAAAATCTGTTAACAGTTATTTGAAATTC
>NW_005851113.1:0-200 GCF_000455745.1 Alligator sinensis
GGCTATGCCCATGTCCCCCAGTGTATTGTGGCAGGCACCTCTCCCTGCTTCAGTGTGGAGCACTCCTGTGCTCCATACATCATGCCATGTGATGACCCTGCTGCCCTACACAGTGGGTACCCTATCTGATGTACCACACTAGAGCACTATGTGGTGTTCCAAGGTTTCCCCCTGCTACTTGGCAGCAGATTTGGCCCCAC
>NW_005851114.1:0-200 GCF_000455745.1 Alligator sinensis
CGAGCCCCTCCTTTAAGAGCTGGTATCTTTAACTCATTTTGAAGACAAAGAGTCAAGAGACAAGGAGCTCCCATGTTAGGTGCCAGGCAAGGAATGGATATATAATCCCTGTAGCTCAGGAAACTTGTGATTAATGCTGCCTCTCTCCCTGCTGCTGGAAGTGGTCCAGATCTGTACTAGGAAGCTCTTCCTGGTCTCAA
>NW_005851115.1:0-200 GCF_000455745.1 Alligator sinensis
GTTAAGGGCCAATATTCCATGTGCGGCCTCCTTTTCACTTGCTCTTCTCCCATATTCTGTAATCCATGTGGGGCTGAGTCTCACAACAAGCCCACTCCATGACACCACCCAACACCAAATTGCATCAGAAAAGTTCAGCCAAGCTAGTTACATTACTTGCAAAGCTTATTGGTGCCCTGCACCCTTGCAGTCATCTAAAA
>NW_005851116.1:0-200 GCF_000455745.1 Alligator sinensis
TTGGAATCAGTGACACCTTCTTTAGACTTCAAAAGGTAGGTAAAGAACTTCTCACAGCTATCGGATAGAAATGTTGTTTCCTAGCTATCAGGCAGATAGCATAAAAGAACAGAAGATAAATGAACAAATACATTTCTTATACAATTCCTAGGATAACATGTAAGATTGTACAAATCTATTTTTTCTTTAGTTTTCTAAGA
>NW_005851117.1:0-200 GCF_000455745.1 Alligator sinensis
AGGAGGAGGAGGAGAGGGAACTAGTACCTATAGCTAGGCTCTGCAGACTATGGTGCAACTGCTTGCAGCCTCTCCACCACCTGCCATGAGCCCGACCCACAGCAGCTGCAGAGCCTGGCAGGGGCCAGGTGGAGGTAAAGCAGGGATGGGGCAGCTCCCCCAGGCCTGCAGCTTAGCCCCAACAAGGGCACCCCACCCAG
>NW_005851118.1:0-200 GCF_000455745.1 Alligator sinensis
GCAGAGGGGATAAAGTACAGGAGATAGATTAATATAAATGTAGAGGAAAGGCTGAGCAAGACCAGAAGTAGTCATGAAAATTAAGACAGCAATTCTAAGTTGAGTTTGGATATGTAAGCCAATCAAGTTAGAGATATTAGGGTTCTATATTATACAGAAGCTCAAGGTGCTGACAGACATGCAGCTTCCTGCTGTAACTC
>NW_005851119.1:0-200 GCF_000455745.1 Alligator sinensis
AAGACCTGCAGCTGGGTTGGACACACAGCTCTCTACTCCTCCCCTCAGCACGTTTGGCCATGGCCTGAAGTCCCTGGGAGTCGGGAATGCCAAGGAGAGGAGGGCAGGGGCCTCTTCCCTGGGTGCTGCAGGAACCCAGCAGCGCTACAGCTTTGGGCTCCCTGCACTTTCAGTCTGGGCAGCACTGGCTGAGCTGGGAG
>NW_005851120.1:0-200 GCF_000455745.1 Alligator sinensis
AGATACAATTACTTTAAACAAATGCTCTAAAGTAGTGACAAAGAACCATACAGCTCAGCTCTGGTGGTGCAGCAGGTTAGCACCTGATACTTGTAAAACAGCACTGGGGAACTGATGCCAAGGTTGTGAGTTCAAGTCTCACTTAGAGCATTTGACTCTTAGTTGGCACGCTGAAGCAAGCATGTGTGCGCCCTTCGCTC
>NW_005851121.1:0-200 GCF_000455745.1 Alligator sinensis
ATCTCAAACATGGAAAAATGTCATTAATGCCCCTAAGCCCTGTTATACTGTATCAGTATGAAGGGACGATGCTTGGCTATTGGGTTGAAGGACAGTAGTCAAGAACCATAAGATAAGAAATGATGCTCATTTGATGAATGAGGAAACTGAGGCCCAGCTCATGGCCACACAGCACAGCTGTCACAGCTGGGAAGTCACAC
>NW_005851122.1:0-200 GCF_000455745.1 Alligator sinensis
AGGAACTGTCCCTTTCAGAGACATTAGGCATAAACAGAGGTGTAACAGGCAGTTTTTGTGCCCAGCACAGTGCCAGGAGTGTAGCTAGGACGGCAGCTGTGATGGCTGTCAATATTGTGCCCCATTTAAGTCAGCATCCAGGGCTTGATCCCCACTCGCTCACCCTTAGTTACACTACTGAACATAAGGAAAAATTCTGT
>NW_005851123.1:0-200 GCF_000455745.1 Alligator sinensis
GCACTGCAGGAAGAGCTTGGATCATTGCTCCTTATATTCAGACACTTCCCCCAACCTAACCTAGTGCATTGGATTAGGGATCCATAGTATGAGACACTTGTGCTCTGGGTTGGTTGCTTCAGACCCTTCCCTACTCTTCCTCTTTAGAAGCTGGAGGTGTCAAGGTGGCCTTGGTGTCTTCAGGTGTTACAGGATAGGTC
>NW_005851124.1:0-200 GCF_000455745.1 Alligator sinensis
AAAAAAAGAACTATAAAGGTAAATAGATCACGTTCGCTTAGCAGAAAAGTTTTAATCAACAGTGATTAGTGTTCAGATGGGTTACTATCCCTCAAATAAAGTATCTTAAGGTTTTATATTCATAGCTTTTGAAAATCAATTTCACTACTGCAGGTAGTGGAACGATGTTTAGAGCCCAAACCTGTAATGACTAATTGCAT
>NW_005851125.1:0-200 GCF_000455745.1 Alligator sinensis
CAAGCATGTGGCCTCAGTCTTTTTTTTCTTTGAGAAAGTTTAATTGATTCTTTTTTTAATCCTGTTATGATTTGTTCACAGAACTAAGAGTCTAATAAAAAATCATGTCCTTGTGTTCTCTTCCCCTCACCCCGCAACCTTTAGTTCTTATGATACAACACCAAGCGCCATGACACATCAACGTATAGGAGACTCTAATT
>NW_005851126.1:0-200 GCF_000455745.1 Alligator sinensis
CCCGCCCTTGGGCTTCCCGACTACCAGAAACCGTTCTGACTTTTCTGTCATGAATCAAATAGTTGTGCTGCTGATGTCCTCACCCAACCCCAGGGTGGAGGCCACTGCCCGGTTGCCTATTACAGTGCTGTGCTGGACCCAGTGGCAGCAGGGTACCCTCCATGTCTCTGAGCAGTGGCAGCAACAGCACTTCTGGTTGA
>NW_005851127.1:0-200 GCF_000455745.1 Alligator sinensis
GTCATGGCGCTCTGCTTGGTCACCTGCCTGGAGAAAGACAAGCACCATTGGTCTCCCCGGGGCATTTCAAATTGGCTGTTTGCTGGCCTGGGTGCACAGTCCCTGCAGGAGCAGCAGGAAGGGGGCCTCCCCACACCAACGGTACAGTGTGCAGCTTCTCTGCCTTTCTCCAGGAGAGTAGCAGCTCAGGATGGAGCAAA
>NW_005851128.1:0-200 GCF_000455745.1 Alligator sinensis
CCCCTGAAAGAAGTGCTGCCAACGCTGCCGGTGGTGCCTGCGGATGGTTGCTGCTCACCACCTCCCCACCCCACAATCACCACTTGCTGCTAGCTGTCGCTGCCACTGCTGGTAGTGTCTGCGGGTGGTCACTGACCACCGTTTGGCACTTGCCACCCCTCCTGCCACCAACACCGCCATGGCCACCTGCAGGAGCTCCC
>NW_005851129.1:0-200 GCF_000455745.1 Alligator sinensis
GCCACCACTATCAGGCCCCTTGTGCCTCTTGGCAATACGCCTTCTCTGGGAAGCCCCTTCTCAATCTGGCACTGGGTCAGGTCTGGCTTCACCTCAGGGTGGCCACTACCAGGCCCATGAGATGCTAGCGCTCTCCCCAGCTGCCTGTTGGTGAGCTCCCAGTCTGCAGAGCTCCCCAGTGGGCCTGTGCAATCTGGGAA
>NW_005851130.1:0-200 GCF_000455745.1 Alligator sinensis
AGTAGAGTTGGCAGGACAGGACACTTCCCATGAATTGGGTCATATGTCTGGTATAACGACTTCATCCATCATTACCAAATGAAGGGGGAGGAAGACTTGCTACCTGGAAGCATGCATCAGCGGATATTATCACCATAAGTGACCTATAGCAACTTGAACCTTCACCTCAACAACTTACCCCTCCACATCATAACCTAGCT
>NW_005851131.1:0-200 GCF_000455745.1 Alligator sinensis
TTCTAAAGGGTGTTGATGGTCAATGAATTTCAGTATCTTCAACTCAAAGCCATCAGCATTCATGAGTCAAGCTCAAACAATTGCAATGCCTTTAAAATTAATGAGATTTTAAAATGTTGCTGTTTTTGTACCAATCTATATTTTGAGTGGACGTGCTCAAAAGGCCCCCTGGCTCGCCAAAAGCATCCAGGAACGTCTCA
>NW_005851132.1:0-200 GCF_000455745.1 Alligator sinensis
ACCTGCCAACTGCTGCAGGACACTTTCGACAAGGTCAATCAGCAGTTCGGCGAGCTGTTCCCGATCCTGTTCGGTGGCGGCAATGCCAAGCTGGTGATGACCGGTGAGGAGATCCTCGATTCAGGCGTGCAGGTCATGGCACAACCACCAGGGAAGAAGAATGCGACGATCCATCTGCTGTCGGGCTTCGAGAAGGCGCT
>NW_005851133.1:0-200 GCF_000455745.1 Alligator sinensis
GTGTGTGGTGCCGCTGTCTGTATACCGAGACCCTGCTCCCGGAAGACTCATTTCAGTGCCCTCTGGGGAACTAGGCTCACAGTCTGCCATGATGCCCTGCAACACATTGGCACACAGCAGTGACCTGAGCTGGGACTACAGGGCAAAGACAGAGCAGAGCAGAATAATGATCATTCAGGCATTAAGGGGAGAGGTGGATG
>NW_005851134.1:0-200 GCF_000455745.1 Alligator sinensis
TTGACATTTAAGGGATTAAAATATAAAACATAGGGGTACATGGGCAACTGGTAAAGCTGGAAGGAAGCATGTAATAAGAAAAAGTTTGGGAACCTCTCCACTAGAGGATAATAGCTTACTACTGCTTCTGGATGACAAAGTAATATCTTTAGCTCAAAAGGTAGGAGTGAGTACTAGGGCTGTGCAAAGCTTCAGTCCCT
>NW_005851135.1:0-200 GCF_000455745.1 Alligator sinensis
CAGTTTAAATAAAACAAACAAAAGACCCTGGCATTCACTTACCAGCAATACAGCTGCCAGTCGGGGTCACTGAGTGCCCCCCAAACACAGCCCAGGGCTGGGTACTGCCCCAGCGGTCCCAGCCTGGACCCTGCTGTCCCCCCGCTGCCCTATGCTGCATGGGGGGCCTCCCCCAGCCCCTGCTCCTGGGGTGAGTAGAG
>NW_005851136.1:0-200 GCF_000455745.1 Alligator sinensis
AGGCACCTCACTTCAGGTGCCTCTGACCCCCGTGGGCACCTACCGATCTTTAAAATCTGGTCCTAAGTCACTTATGATAGTTCAACCATAATTCAATCCTCTAAGCCTCTGGTTTTCAGCCTGTGATCTGCAAACCCCTGGGGGTTGGTGGGGTCTAAAGGACCTGTGCAAGATGACTATGATCAATCAAAACTACGTGA
>NW_005851137.1:0-200 GCF_000455745.1 Alligator sinensis
TGCCACCCGGGATACACAGGCCCTGTAGACCAACCTCGGGGTGCGACCCAAATCAGGGTCCTCATTAGGGTCACGGCAGTTAACAGCGGTGGCAGGTAACGGTGCAGTGTTTAGGGTCGCAGCAAAAAAGGGTTGGGAACCACTTGGGACCGTGAAGTGCTTCTCTGAACCTGAAGGGTTTTTGAACCCGAAAGCTTGCT
>NW_005851138.1:0-200 GCF_000455745.1 Alligator sinensis
CAAGACTCTCAAACTCACCTCAATCTTCTCCCTTTCTCAAGGGCAAATACCTTTTGCTTTTGTTACCATGGCTGTCATTGTATTGATAAAGCCTTCCTTCTCTTTGTGCTTATTTGCTGGCACACACCTAAAATCAAATTACTCTCTGCTTCTCACTTACAACTTGTTTCCCTGTGCATAGGCTCTGCATTTACTTGGAA
>NW_005851139.1:0-200 GCF_000455745.1 Alligator sinensis
CTGAATGCTAACCCAGGTCTTTTAATTTGAAACCAGGTCTTCACAATGGCTTATTTTTGGCAGCATCCACTCATGTTAATCATCCTCCTAGTAAGATGCCGGAGACTTCAGAAACCCCTAAGGTTTCTTTACTTATACCAACATGTTTTTAATGCCAATTTAATGACAATACCCAGCTCTTTGTTCAGAAGTTTCCGCCC
>NW_005851140.1:0-200 GCF_000455745.1 Alligator sinensis
GAATCTCTGAATCAGCCAGGCCCATCCCCTCTGCATGAGCCCCACAATGCCCCAAGGCTCCTGCAGGGAGCAGTGACTCCCAGGGCATTTCTCCAGGTTTTTTTCTTAAAGGGCCGGAACCATGGTGGGCGGGGCAGTCATGGAGGGGGCTGAGGGAGCAGGGAGGTTAAGGGGCTCATGCAGAGCCCCCCATGCAGTGT
>NW_005851141.1:0-200 GCF_000455745.1 Alligator sinensis
GTATTTCAATTAAGGTGCATGGATATTTTTTTAGTGGAAAAGGACTTTTCACTATTTTAAGGGGCATTTTCCCCAAAATTAAAATAATTCAGAAAAAAAATTAATAACTGGCTGAATAACACACAGTGCAAAATACTTCATGAGGAAGCCTGACTAAGTGTGGTACAGGTACAACATCTGAAGAATAGTTTCCATAACAT
>NW_005851142.1:0-200 GCF_000455745.1 Alligator sinensis
GTGTCGGGGACCGGCACCCTGTCCAGGAGTTACCGATACGAAGTGTGCTTGAGCACGGGGTCGGGGAGCAGCGAATTCCGGTTCCTGAGGCCCCTCGTGCCCTGCCCTCCGCAGCAGGGGGGCTGCGTCGTGACGGGCTCCGGGAAGGAACGGGATCTTCTCACCGACTCTCATGCGCCCACCGACTTGGAAGGCGCCGA
>NW_005851143.1:0-200 GCF_000455745.1 Alligator sinensis
GGGTCTTAGATAGCAAGCTCCTTGAGGGAGAGAGATTATTTTTGTACTATAAAAACAGCTAGCTATTAATCAACCGGCACTAGGCCCCGATTCAGGAGTCTATTTATGCATGTGCCTAGCTTGAAACATGTTCAGTTTCTTTGGCTTAAGTGAGAAGGAGATGCACTGAGGAGCAGGTGAGTGGTTTCTATCCTCTCTCT
>NW_005851144.1:0-200 GCF_000455745.1 Alligator sinensis
AGGGACTGCATCTTGTCAGGGAAATTACGAGACAAAGGTGTAAGGTATTTAATATGGACCAAATATTAAACATGGCCTGCCCCCTGCAATCATCAGGGTTGGTACAGCGAGCGAATCAAACCATCAAAACGGCACTTAGAAAGATTATTACTGCAAAAGACAAGGATCAGGATATAAAGCTCCCACTAATATTAATGGCA
>NC_004448.1:0-16746 GCF_000455745.1 Alligator sinensis
CAATAAAGACTTAGTCCCGGTCTTCTTATTAACTACCACTTAACCTATACATGCAAGCATCCACGAACCAGTGAGAACACCCTACAAATCTAATAGATAAATGGAGCCGACATCAGGCACATCAACCACATAGCCCACGACGTCTAGCCCAGCCACACCCCCAAGGGCCACAGCAGTAACCAACTTTAAACCATAAGCGAAAGCTCGATTTAGTCAGAGTAAAACAGGGGCGGTCAACCTTCGTGCCAGCAACCGCGGCTTAACAAAGGCCCCAAGTTAACAAACCAACGGCGTAAATTGTGACTAGGATCTTATCCTATACAATTAAGGTGGATATAGCCTCGTAGCAGTGATAAGCTTTACAGTGCCACAAACATCAACATAAAAATGACCTTAATCACCAAGACATATCCTACCTCACGAAAGTTGAGAAACAAACTGGGATCAGATACCCCACTATGCTCAGCCCTTAACAAAGGCTGTGCCCCAAACATATCACGCCCGCCAGAGAATTACGAGCCACGCTTAAAACTCAAAGGACTTGACGGCGCTTCGAACCCACCTAGAGGAGCCTGTCCTATAATCGACGGTACACGATTCACCCGACCACCTCTAGCCCCTCAGCCTGTATACCGCCGTCGCCAAGCCCGTCCCCCTGAGGGAGACAAAACGAGCACAATAGCCTCCCAGGCTAGCACGTCAGGTCAAGGTGCAGCCAATGAGGTGGAAGAGATGAGCTACATTTTCTAACACATAGAAATATGCAACGGAGAGCCCTGTGAAACCAGGGCTGTCAAAGCAGGATCTAGCAGTAAACTAGGAAAAGAGAGCCTAATTGAAGTAGGCCACGAAGTGCGTACACACCGCCCGTCACCCTCTTCAAGCCCGATAGTAGTACACGCGCCCCGGCAACGAGTACAACATAGGATGAGATGAGGTAAGGTCGTAACAAGGTAAGCGTACCGGAAGGTGCGCTTTGGAACATCAAGATGTAGCTTAAATAAAGCTTTCAGCTTACACCTGAAAATGTTCACCACCGAACCATTCTGACACCCACATTAGCCCACCCCCCCCCCCCATACCTGACAAGTTTGAACTAAAACATTTATAACACCCCAGTATTGGTGAAAGAAAGGCCTAGAGGCGCGACAGAGAAAGTACCGCAAGGGAAAGATGAAACAAAGATAAAACACAAGTAAAACACAGCAAAGACCAGCCCTTTTACCTTTCGCATTATGGTTTAGCAAACCACAAGTGGCAAAAAGAATTTAAGTCACCTACCCCGAAACTGAGTGAGCTACTAATCAGCCGCTAAACTTGAGCAAACCCCTCTCTGTGGCAAAAGAGTGGGAAGACTGCTTAGTAGTGGTGAAAAGCCTACCGAACCCAGTAATAGCTGGCTGCTTGGGAAACGAATTTTAGTTCTACTGCAAACTCTCCTACTCCCGCAACAACGGGCAAGGAAAAGTTTTCAAGCTACTTAATAGGGGTACAGCCCTATTAACACAGGACTCAACCTCTACCTAAGGGTAATCTGTCTTATTCTCACACCGTGGGCCTTAAAGCAGCCATCACAAAAAAGCGTCAAAGCTAAACCCCTAAAAATACCAACAACAAACTGAACCCTACACCACAACCAAGCCACCTTATAATATTAAAAAAGACTATGCTAAAATGAGTAATAAGAAAACGACTTTCTCCTTGCGCCAGCCTACATTCTTCATGACCCCCTATAAATCATCACACTTTCCCCCACACTCCTGCTGCTCAAATAAAAGGGGAACCCCTTCCCGTCTGGTTGACCCCGACACAGGCGCGCACAGGAAAGGCTTAACCTTTGCAAAAGGAACTCGGCAACAAAGACTCCGACTGGTTTACCAAAAACAGCCCCAGCCCTCTTAGTATTTGGGGTGATGCCTGCCCAATGACTACTAGTTAAATGGCCGCGGTATCTACAACCGTGCAAAGAGTAGCGTAATCACTTGTTCTTTAAATAAGGACCAGTATGAACGGCTAAACGAGAGTCTAACTGTCTCCTGCAAGCAGCCAATGAAATTGATCTTCCTGTGCAAAAGCAGGAATAGCCCCACCAGACGAGAAGACCCTGTGAAACTTTAATCGGCTAAGTCATACACACAACTAATAATCACCCATAATTACCTGGACCGTGACTTAGCGTTTTTGGTTGGGGTGACCTTGAAACAAAGAAAAACTTTTAAGAAAGCTATAACAAAGTAGCCAGTATCCACTGAGACCCCCACACCTCAAAGTACTTAAATGTAATTAGATCCGACAACGTCGATCCATGAACCAAGCTACTCCAGGGATAACAGCGCAATCCCCTTCAAGAGCCCCTATCGACAGGGGGGTTTACGACCTCGATGTTGGATCAGGACACCCCATTGGTGTAACCGCTAATAATGGTTCGTTTGTTCAACGTTTAAAGTCCTACGTGATACTGAGTTCAGACCGGAGCAATCCAGGTCGGTTTCTATCTATGACCCCGCCTTTTCCTAGTACGAAAGGACCGGAAAAACAAGGCCCATGCCACTAAAGTACGCCTTACCCATAGCTAATGTAGACAACTAAACTAGCAACCGGGATGAACCTGCCCCTCGAAACAAGAGCATGCTGGGTTGGCAGAGCCTGGCTCAATGCAAAAGGCCTAAGCCCTTTACTCAGAGATTCAAATTCTCTACCCAGTAATAGACTTTCTCATCGTCGTGCCCCCCGCTCTACTTATCATCTCCATCCTGATCGCGGTTGCATTTTTAACGGCCCTAGAACGAAAAATTATTGGCTACATGCAACTACGAAAAGGACCAAACATCGTTGGCCCACTTGGCCTACTTCAACCCCTCGCCGACGGATTTAAACTTGTTATTAAAGAACTAACCCTCCCGCTACTTGCAACCCCAGCCCTCTTCATCCTATCCCCAGCAGCAGCCCTAATGCTAGCCCTTACGATATGATCCCCCCTCCCCATGCCATTTCCCCTGGCAGACCTTAACCTAGGACTACTATTCCTACTGGCCATATCAAGCCTCATGGTCTACTCATTATTATGATCCGGGTGATCCTCAAACTCAAAATATGCCTTAATAGGTGCCCTTCGGGCAGTTGCTCAAACTATCTCCTACGAAGTAACACTGGCCATCATTGTATTATCTATTGTCTTACTGACTGGGGGATTTTCGCTACATGCCCTCACCACCACACAAGAACCCCTATACCTGCACTTAGCCACCTGACCATCGATAATAATATGGTATACCTCTACACTAGCAGAAACAAACCGGGCCCCATTCGACCTAACAGAGGGAGAGTCAGAGCTAGTATCCGGATTTAACGTTGAATACGGCGCAAGCCCCTTCGCACTCTTTTTCCTGGCCGAGTACGCCAACATTATATTAATAAACACCCTGACTGTCACCCTATTCTTAAACCCATCTACCCCCACTTCCATCCCAATACTCTTCACCATCGCCCTAATAAGCAAAACCCTTCTACTAACTATAAGCTTTCTATGAATCCGAGCATCCTACCCCCGATTTCGCTATGACCAGCTTATGCACCTTTTATGAAAAAGCTTCCTACCCACAACATTAGCCCTCTGCCTATGACACTCATCACTTCCAATATCAACATTTGGGCTGCCCCCAACAACATAGGACCGTGCCTGAATCGCAATAGGGCTCTTTGATAGAGTAGACAACAGGGGTTAGAACCCCCTCGCATCCTAGAGGAGTAGGGTTCGAACCTACTCAAAAGGAATCAAAATCCTTCCTACTTCCTTTATAGTACCCCCTAGAAGTGTAAGCTAATTAAAGCTATTGGGCCCATACCCCAAAAATAAGGGCTAACCCCCTTCACTCCTACCACATGCCCCTCTCCCAGCCAATTATCTTAACGACCCTGACCGCCACAACACTCGTCTTTCTACTATCAACCCACCTTGTACTAATATGAGCCGCACTAGAACTTAGCACACTAGCAATCCTCCCCCTAATCGCTAATAAATCCCACCCCCGAGCTATCGAAGCTTCTACAAAATACTTTTTAATACAAGCGATAGCCTCCACACTAATCATCTTCTCAGGAGCGCTCAACTATGAAATAACAGGAAGTTACCAAATCGCAGAGTTAACGGACTTAACCTCAATAATTGTGCTAACCCTCGCCCTGTTTATTAAAGTGGGACTAGTGCCATTCCACTTCTGAGTACCAGAAGTCCTACAAGGAATACCCACAGCTCCTGCAATCTTTCTACTGACATGGCAGAAGCTAGGCCCACTAGTTATACTCTTCTTAATTAGCCACCTCATCAGCCTTAAACTAATCTTTATAGTGGCCGTCTTATCCTCTCTTATTGCAGGTTGGATAGGACTAAATCAAACTCAAGTACGAAAACTAATAGCATTCTCATCCATCGCCCAAATGGCATGAATTATTGTAATCATTAAATACGCCCCATCCCTGACAATCCTGACTTTTTATATCTATTCCACTACCGTCTCCGCCACACTACTCACACTAGATAAAATATCAACAACCTCCACCAAACACCTCATTACCTCCTTCTCAAAATCCCCGACTGCAGCCACCCTCCTAACTCTCTCCCTTCTCTCGCTATCCGGCCTTCCACCCCTGGCCGGCTTTCTGCCAAAATGGCTAACCGTTAATCAACTTGTCTCAGAAAAAGCAACTTGAATCGCTCTCCTCATACTCATGGCCTCCCTCTTAAGCCTTTTCTTCTATCTTCGGCTATGGTACAACTCCTCATCGACCCTACCGCCAAATACCACAAACACAACCCGCCTCTGACGAAAACTAACCCCTCAAAGCAACCTAACCATTAACCTCCTTGTCCTGGCTGCCACCACCCTTCTGCTATCCGCCACATTAATGAAAGCAATTACCAAACAAGAAACCCCCAAAGCTAAAAGAAATTAGGTTCAAACTTCAAGCCGAGGGCCTTCAAAGCCCTAAATGGGAGTAAACAAACCCCCATTTCTTGATTTAAGGTTTGCGGGACTCTATCCCACATTTTCAGAATGCAAATCAAAAGCTTTAATTAAGCTAAAACCTCAATAAACAGGAGGGCTTTGATCCCACAAATATTTAATTAACAGCTAAACGCTCCAACTAACGAGCTTCTGTTTATTCCAAGCCTCAGTACTACCTAAAGTACATCTACGAATTTGCAATTCGCCATGAATTTCACCATGAGGCCTAGTAAAGAGGGGAATTAAACCCCTGTAAATAGATTTACAGCCTACCGCCATCAACACTCGGCCACTTTACCTGTGAACGCCCACCGTTGATTATTCTCTACTAACCACAAAGACATTGGCACCCTTTACTTCGTCTTTGGAACATGAGCCGGAATAGTGGGAACAGCACTAAGCCTCCTTATTCGAACAGAATTAAGCCAGCCAGGGCCCCTCCTAGGAGACGACCAAATCTACAACGTAATTGTCACCGCCCATGCCTTTATTATAATCTTTTTCATAGTAATACCCATCATGATCGGCGGATTTGGAAACTGACTACTACCCCTGATAATCGGAGCCCCAGATATAGCATTCCCCCGAATAAACAACATAAGCTTTTGATTGCTCCCCCCATCCTTCATACTTCTACTCTCCTCCGCCTGCGTCGAGGCGGGGGCCGGAACAGGGTGAACTGTCTACCCGCCCCTCGCCGGAAATTTAGCCCACGCCGGACCGTCCGTAGATTTGACAATCTTCTCTCTTCATCTCGCCGGAGTATCCTCTATCCTTGGTGCTATTAATTTCATTACAACAGCAATTAACATAAAACCCCCAGCAATATCCCAATACCAAACACCCTTATTTGTATGGTCCGTCCTAATTACAGCCGTGCTCCTTCTACTATCCCTACCAGTACTAGCTGCTGGAATCACCATACTCCTTACAGATCGCAACTTAAATACAACCTTCTTCGACCCCGCGGGCGGAGGAGACCCCATCCTATACCAACACCTTTTCTGATTCTTTGGCCACCCCGAAGTATACATCCTCATCCTCCCTGGATTCGGAATAATTTCCCACGTGGTCGCCTTTTACTCAGGCAAAAAGGAACCATTCGGCTATATAGGAATGGCATGAGCCATACTCTCTATCGGATTCCTAGGATTCATTGTCTGGGCCCACCACATATTTACAGTCGGAATAGACGTCGACACCCGAGCATACTTCACCACCGCCACAATAGTTATCGCTATCCCCACCGGAGTAAAAGTATTTAGCTGACTTGCCACCATCTACGGCGGCATTGTCAACTGACAAGCCCCGATACTCTGAGCACTTGGTTTCATCTTCTTGTTCACAGTAGGGGGCCTCACTGGCATCGTCCTAGCTAACTCCTCACTAGATATTGTTCTCCATGACACCTATTATGTAGTCGCCCACTTCCACTACGTACTGTCAATGGGGGCAGTCTTCGCCATTATAAGTGGATTCACCCACTTGATTCCCTCTTATTTACGGGATTTACCCTTCACCCAACATGAACTAAAAATCCAATTTATAATTATATTTGTGGGGGTAAATTTTACCTTCTTCCCACAACACTTCCTAGGCCTCTCCGGGATACCCCGACGCTATTCGGACTACCCAGACGCATACACCCTCTGAAACCTATTATCATCTATTGGGTCCCTAATCTCAATAACCGCAGTCGTCCTGCTCATATTTATTGTATGAGAAGCATTCTCATCCAAACGAAAAGTAACAGCACTCGAAATGACAACGACCAACATCGAATGGCTCAACAACTGCCCCCCATCCCATCACACCTATGAAGAGCCCGTATTTGCCCTAGTGCAAACCTCCTTTAAAACATACCACCCAGCCTCAAGAACGGAGGGAATCGAACCCCCACCTCTGGTTTCTAAGCCAGCCGCTACACCGCCATGCTCCATTCTCCTCAAAGAAGGATTAGTATACTTCGTATTACCTGTTCTTGTCAAGAGCAAAAAATAGGACACTAAATCCTATACCCTTCTATAGCTAACCCGATACACTTAGGATTCCAAGATGCAATATCCCCTCTGATAGAAGAATTACTGTATTTCCACGACCACACGCTGATAATCCTATTTCTAATCAGCTCCCTCGTATTCTACATAATTTCCGCCCTCCTCCTCCCCAAACTCTACCACTCGAGCGCCTCAGACGTCCAAGAAGTAGAAGTAATCTGAACTATCCTGCCCGCTATTGTCCTCATCTCAGTCGCCCTTCCATCACTTCGTACCCTTTACCTCATGGACGAAACCAACAACCCCTGCCTTACTATTAAAGCAACCGGACACCAATGATATTGATCCTATGAATACACCGATTTCTCTGCACTAGAATTCGACTCCTACATAGTACCCACACAAGACCTGCCTCTAGGCCACTTCCGTCTTCTAGAAGTTGACCACTGCATGATTACTCCAACAAACTCAACCATCCGAGTACTAATTACAGCCGAAGATGTGTTGCACTCATGGGCCATCCCGTCCATCGGAACAAAAATAGACGCACGTCCAGGGCGCCTAAACCAGGTCATACTCACACTGGCCAATTCCGGTGTATTTTACGGCCAATGCTCCGAAATCTGCGGGGCAAACCACAGCTTCATACCCATTGTCATAGAAACTATCCCATTAAACCACTTCCAACTCTGACTAAAAGACTGCATGTCCTCCTCACTAAGAAGCTAAATGGTTAGCACTAGCCTTTTAAGTTAGAATTAGGGGATTAACACCGACCTCTCCCCCTTAGTGACCATGCCCCAACTAAACCCAGAGCCTTGACTAACAACCCTTCTAATCACATGAATTTCCTTCATCGCCTTCCTTCAACCCAAGATTACCTCCCCCGCACCTGTAAACGACCCAACTACCCGCAAACCCCCAACCATTAAAACATGACCCTGACCGTGAACACAAACCTGTTTGATCAATTCCTAATCCCAAGCCTCCTAGGCATCTCCCTATTAATGCCGGCCCTACTAATAACTGCCATTCTCCTTTTAAACCCTAAAAATCAATGACTATCACACCCAACAGTAACAATCAAATCTTGATTTATTAATAAAGCTACAAAACAAATCATGCTTCCTATCAGCCCCTCAGGGCGGAAACAATCCTTAATCCTCATCTCCTTATTAATCCTCCTTCTCTTTACTAACCTGCTTGGCCTACTTCCATACACCTTCACCCCAACAACACAACTATCTATAAACATAGCCCTCGGCCTTCCTCTATGGCTGGCAACAGTATTAATCGGGCTTCGGACCCGCCCAACGGCCTCCCTGGGCCACCTTCTTCCAGGAGGGACCCCCACCCTCCTTATCCCGGGCCTAATCTTGATCGAGACAATTAGCCTACTAATTCGACCAATCGCCCTAGGTGTCCGACTAACAGCAAACCTAACTGCGGGCCACCTACTAATTCAATTAATCTCAATCGCCACATTAAACCTCTGATCCATAATACCCCCACTTAGCCTATTGACCTTGACAGTCCTGATTCTCCTCTTATTACTAGAATTTGCTGTGGCCATAATCCAAGCCTACGTCTTCGTCCTCCTATTATCCCTATACCTTCAAGAAAACACGTAATGTCACACCAAACACACTCCTTTCACATAGTCCACCCCAGCCCCTGACCCCTCGCCGGGGCCATAGCCGCCATATTATTAACAACAGGCCTGACCTTCTGATTCCACTATGACTCTAGCCTTATTCTATTGCTCGGCCTAATCACCACTCTATTAGTAATACTCCAATGATGACGAGACATTATCCGAGAAAGCACCTACCTAGGACACCACACACCTGCAGTACAAAAAGGACTACGCTACGGCATAATCCTTTTTATCACATCAGAGGTCTTCTTCTTCCTGGGCTTCTTCTGAGCATTTTATCACTCAAGCCTTTCCCCCACCCCTGAGCTAGGGGGACAGTGACCCCCAGTCGGAATTACCACCCTTGACCCATTTGAAGTTCCCCTCCTAAACACAGCTGTCCTCCTTGCCTCTGGGGTAACAGTAACCTGGGCCCACCACAGCTTGATGGAAGCCAACCGAACACAAGCAATTCAGGCCCTAACACTCACCGTACTCCTTGGCCTATACTTCACCGCCCTTCAAGCCATAGAGTACTACGAAGCCCCCTTTACAATCGCAGACAGCACCTACGGATCAACATTCTTCGTTGCAACCGGCTTCCACGGCCTCCATGTTATTATTGGCTCAACATTTCTCATAGTCTGCCTATATCGACAGACAAAATATCACTTCACATCCAACCACCACTTCGGGTTCGAAGCCGCTGCCTGATATTGACATTTTGTAGATGTCGTCTGACTCTTCCTTTACATCTCAATCTACTGATGAGGTTCATGCTCTTCTAGTATAAATAATACAAGTGACTTCCAATCACTAAACCCCTAACACACAACAAGGGGAAAAGCAATCAACCTTCTTACCATATTCATAGTAACCTCCATCACCGCCGCAGCCGTAATCACTATAAACCTGCTAATAACTGAAATACTACCTGACTCAGAAAAACTATCCCCCTACGAGTGCGGATTTGACCCCCTCGGCTCTGCTCGCCTACCCCTATCAATTCGATTTTTCATGATCGCCATCTTATTCCTACTTTTCGATCTTGAAATCGCTATCCTGCTCCCACTCACATGAGCCACCCACGCCCTAAACCCCCTAAAAACCGCCACATGGGCCATCATTATCTTCCTATTCTTATTCATCGGATTAACATACGAATGACTCCAGGGCGGCCTAGAATGAGCAGAATAGCCAACCCCCAAAGAACTAGTCTAACATAAGACCTCTAACTTCGACTTAGAAGATCACGATTAACCCCGCGGTTCTATATAATCACATCCATAAGCGTCATATTTTTATACTCCTTCGTCATCTGCACCATCGGCCTAATCATACACCACACACACCTACTCTCAACACTACTATGTCTTGAGGGTATGATACTGTCAATTTTCATGGCCTTGACAATATCAGCGCTCAGTTCAAACACCTCCTCATTCATCCTGCCACTAACAATTCTAACCCTTTCTGCCTGTGAAGCAGGCGTCGGCCTGGCCCTACTGGTTGCCTCTGCTCGAACACATAACACAGCAAACCTTAAAAACCTAAACCTCCTCCAATGCTAAAACTTCTTCTTCCCACAACCATGCTGATCCCAACAATCAACCTCCTCCCAAACAAAATTACCTGGTTGCCGCCAACAGCCTACTCGATTGTCGTAATGACCCTAGCCCTCCTAATCCTCAACCCATCTGACACTCTTATAGCCACTAGCCGCCTGGCCCTAGGTAGCGATCAATTCTCAACCCCTTTAATAATTCTGTCCTGCTGACTTCTCCCCTTAATACTTATAGCCAGCCAAAGTTCTATATTCAAAAACCCCGCCCCCCAAAATCACATATTTATCACAATCCTTGCAATACTTCAACTTGCTCTACTTATGGCATTTATGGCCCTAGACTTAATACTATTCTACATCTCCTTCGAAGCCACCCTAATCCCCACCCTTGTAATCATCTCCCGCTGAGGGGCTCAAACAGACCGCCTAAACGCAGGTATTTATTTTTTGTTTTACACTATCGCCAGCTCAATCCCGCTGATAATTAGCACCTTGGTAACCTACAACCTAAAAGGGACTTTATCTCTCCCCGCCCTACAACTAATTCCAATAGCAAACCCCCTCTCCTGAACAGACACACTTCTATGACTATCCATACTCCTAGCCTTCCTAGTAAAAATCCCCCTTTACGGCCTCCACCTGTGACTCCCCAAAGCTCACGTCGAAGCCCCCATTGCGGGCTCCATAATCCTAGCTGCAGTACTCCTAAAACTTGGCGGCTACGGCCTGTTACGAGTAGTAAACTTACTCACCGAACAAATAAACACTATCTACCTCCCCTTTTTAACCTTGGCGCTCTGAGGGGCCCTTATGACTGGCCTTATCTGTTTGCGACAAACTGACCTAAAATCCTTAATTGCCTACTCATCAGTAAGTCACATAGCCCTAGTAACGGCTGCAATTCTTGCGCGGAATCAATTAGCCCCAGCAGCCTCAATACTTCTAATAATAGCCCACGGACTGACATCCTCCATGCTATTCTGCTTGGCAAATTTCAACTATGAACGTACTCACACTCGGACACTCCTGGCAATACAAGGTATACAACTCACTACACCTGCCCTTACAACTTGATGATTTTTAGCTAGCGCAATGAACATAGCTCTCCCCCCAACAATTAACCTCATAGGAGAACTAACTATTATTGTCTCACTTTTTAGCTGGCTAGACATCACACTATTGTTAACTGGACTAAGCTCATTCATTACAGCAATCTACACCCTCCACATATTCTCATCCACCCAACAAGGAACACTACCCGCCCACACCACCCTCCTCCCACCTGCCCAAACCCGAGAACACCTCCTAATACTACTTCACTCACTACCATCGATTATTCTCATCGCCAACCCCCAACTCATCTTCCCCCAATAGCCCCAACAACCCACCCCATGATCTATTGAACCCCACTACGAGAAGGATCACGCAGGAACTCTAACTCCCGCTCCCAGAATTAATCACCTGGCCCTCTCATTATAGACCCCATATCTGGGTAAGTATAGTTTAAACAAAACATTAGAATGTGAACCTAAAAACAGGATACTAACCAATCCTTCCTTACCCCCCCCCGTTTTCATAGGTAACCAGTACATCCTCTGGCCTTAGGGGCCGGCAATCTCGGTGCAACCCAAAGTGAAAACACATGCAACAATCAACCCTATTTGTTACACTATTCACCCTACCCCCCTTCATCCTCGTACTATCCTGCTCCCTCCCAGCCCCCAAAACCCTCCACCCGGCTGACTTTAAAAGTATAATAACTAAACTGGCATTCTTGCAAAGCCTCCCTCCCCTCCTCTTATTAGTCTATAACAACACAACCGCTCTCTCATTCCAATGACACTGACTCAACGTAGGAACTTGCTCTGTTCACCTGGGCCTTAAAGTTGACACCTTCTCAGTCTTCTTTATCCCAACAGCCTTATTCGTCACATGATCAATCATAGAGTTCACCAAAGCATACATATACTCAGACCCCAAAATCACCAGCTTCTTTAACCACCTCCTAATTTTTATTCTAATGATGATCCTTCTAATCTCCGCTAACAACTTACTCATATTATTCGTGGGCTGAGAGGGAGTAGGCATCTTGTCGTTCAAGCTCATCAACTGATGATCCTTCCGAGCGGACTCTAACAAGGCAGCCCTACAGGCCATCATTTACAACCGCCTAGCAGATATCGGAATACTCGCTAGCATTTCATGAATGGCCCTAAATAGCCTCACCCTCGACGCCCAAGACGTCCCCATATCCCCCGACCACTCACTCATCCTAGCCATAGCCCTTGTCCTAGCAGCAGCTGGAAAATCAGCCCAATTTGGCTTCCATCCCTGGCTCCCAGCAGCCATAGAGGGCCCCACACCAGTCTCAGCCCTACTCCACTCAAGCACCATAGTAGTAGCAGGCATTTTCTTATTAATCCGAACCTCCCACATCATCTACAGCAGCCAAACAGCAACCACAGCCTGCCTGCTCCTAGGAGCAGCAACCTCCCTGCTCACAGCTGCCTGCGCCCTCACCCAAAATGATATGAAGAAGATTATTGCATTCTCAACCTCAAGCCAACTTGGACTAATAATGAGCACAATTGGACTTAAACAGCCCGAACTTGCATTTCTACACATCTCAACACATGCCTTTTTTAAAGCAATACTATTCCTGTGCGCAGGGTCAATTATCCATAGCCTTAACAACGAGCAAGATATTCGAAAGATGGGCGGCCTTAAAAAAGCAATACCCATCACCACCTCTTGCTTGACTATTGGAGCATTAGCTCTCACCGGCATACCCTTCCTCTCAGGATTTTTTTCCAAAGACGCCATTATTGAATCGCTAAATACCTCATACACTAGCGCCTGGGCCCTTACCCTCGTCCTACTCGCCACCTCCTTCACTGCAGTTTATAGCTTCCGCATGATTTATTTTACCCTACTAAACACCAACCGCCTAACACCCATGAACCCCATTAATGAAAACCCAGAAACTGTAAACCCCATCATACGTCTAGCTGTCGGAAGCATTGTAGCCGGGCTATTAATTTCAACCCACATACTACCCTCTAATACCCCCCAACTAACCATGCCTGGCCCAATCAAACTTGCAGCCCTCACCATCACAATAGCTGGCCTACTAGTCGCAATAGCCCTGACCTACGCCACCAACAAATTCCCCCCATCCACCAACGACACTCAACTGCCCTTCCTAACTAAACTGGCCTACTTCAACCTCCTATTCCACCATCTCTTCTCCACCACTGCCCTTTACATAAGCCAGAAACTATCTACCCATCTGACCGACCAAACATGATACGAAACTATCGGACCAAAAACATTAGCCTATCTTCAAACCCTGTTAGCCAAAACTATTACCCCCTATCACAAAGGAAAAATGAAACAGTACTTCAAAACCTTTTTACTAACCATTGCCGTAATTATCTTCTTCCTTCTGTTCTAAAAGAACGAAATGCCCCTCGCCGATGGCCACGAATGAGCCCCGTGATTACGAATAATACAATTAGCAGGGCTCATCCACACACCACAACAAATACTCACCCATTACAATACATCTCACTGACCCCTAATGACTCACCGACCACAACCTCACTCCAAGGCTCTCCCACACTAATCCACATCCCCCCTCACAAATACCCCCACGCACAACAGATCCCGATCAACAACCCCACTCAATAAAGAAACACAGCCCCCTTGGATACCCCCACCCCTCAAAACCCTATAAAAGGATCATCAGTGAACCCCACACAAAAAGCAAATACCACCAGTAAGCCCCCCAGATAAATTAATAATACCACCAGGGGCATAAAACTTCCACCCTCAACTACTACCAAACCACTACCGAACACAGCCACAAAAAGCAAGCTCACTACAGCAAAGTGGATCATTGAACTTGCCGCTACCATTATCGCACATACTAGTATAAAACAACAAAAAAACAACGTAATCTCCATCATTTTTATTTGGATTTCAACCAAAACCTGAGGCCTGAAAAGCCCCCGTTGTCCTTCAACTATAAAAACCCATGACCCACCAGCTACGAAAATCCCACCCACTTATTAAACTTATTAACCAAACCCTTATTGACCTCCCAACACCCTCAAACATCTCAGCTTGTTGAAACTTTGGATCACTACTAGGCCTAACCCTTCTAATCCAGATCCTAACAGGAGTCTTCTTAATAATGCACTTCTCATCGGGTGACACCATAGCATTTTCATCTGTCGCCTACACCTCCCGTGAAGTTTGGTTCGGGTGGCTTATTCGCGGCCTCCACATAAACGGGGCCTCTCTCTTCTTCATATTCATCTTCCTCCACATCGGACGAGGCCTATACTACGCATCCTACCTTCACGAGAGCACGTGAAATGTCGGAGTAATTATACTCCTACTCCTGATAGCCACTGCATTCATAGGCTACGTCCTCCCGTGAGGACAAATATCGTTCTGGGGAGCAACCGTAATTACAAATCTACTATCCGCCACACCCTACGTTGGAAGCACTGTTGTACCCTGAATCTGAGGCGGCCCCTCTGTAGACAACGCAACACTCATACGCTTCACCGCCCTACACTTCATTCTCCCTTTTGCCCTATTAGCCTCACTAGTTACCCACCTAATCTTCCTACACGAACGAGGATCCTTCAACCCCCTAGGAGTCAACTCGAATACTGACAAAATCCCATTCCACCCCTACTATACCCTAAAAGACACCCTTGGAGCAGCACTAGCCGCCTCAGCACTACTCACCCTCGCCCTCTATTTACCAACCTTATTAAGCGACCCTGAAAACTTTACCCAAGCAAACTCCATAATTACCCCCACACACATTAAACCAGAATGGTACTTCTTATTCGCCTACGCTATTCTACGATCCACCCCTAACAAACTAGGAGGAGTACTAGCCATGTTTTCATCTATTCTAATCCTACTTCTAATGCCCTTCTTACACACAACTAAACAGCAACCGATATCAACACGCCCCATGTCTCAGCTCCTATTCTGGGCCCTCGTCCTAGACTTCTTCGTACTCACATGAATCGGAGGTCAACCAGTAAACTCCACATACATCTTAATGGGCCAAACCGCCTCCGTGCTCTACTTCGCCATCATCCTCATCCTCATACCCACAATCGGACTCCTGGAAAACAAAATAACTAGCTTCATCTACACCATCAGCCCCCGAATCACCCCCATAAAACCAAGCCCCCATCCTAGTCGCCCCACCGCACTTCTCCAACAAAGAAAAACTCCACCACTCTCGTAGCTAAAAAGAAAAGCGCTGGCCTTGTAAGACAGAAGTGGACGACAAACACCCTCCCGAGAGTACACCCACTTAAGTCAAGGAGGCAAATAAAACTTTACACTTCGGCCCCCAAAGCCGAAATTCTAATTAAACTACTCCTTGCCACACATCTACGTTGTCGTAGCTTAAATACTAAAGCATAACACTGAAAATGTTAATATGGACAGCCAGTCCCGAATAACGCACCCCGGCCAACCACAGGCGCCATGTCATCAACCCATATTTAGCTCACTTCCTCCCTATGTATATCGCGCATTCATCTATTTGCCCCATACACACATCCCCCCACTCAGATTGGTCCACTGTACAGGGGTTCTCGCTATCCGCGTCATCTTTCGTTCAGTACTAACTATTACTAGCTTCAAGCTCATACCTGGACACGGCTTCCATGTATTGCTTTTTAAGAGGCCTCTGGTTATCACTCTCACGTCCATATCTTGCGATTGCCTGGACATTCGTCCCTCTTCTTAGAGGCCTCAACCCGCACCGTCTTGGTCTCCACTCATTTTTGTCCGTGATCGCGGCATCTCCAGCTTGAGCACATTTAGTGGATTTTTATTTTTTGGGGGAGAGTTCAGGTTCCACTTGGGCGACTATTTCTTTAAATTCCCGGTCAGTAAGAAAACACTCTAGACTTATAAAACTATAATACTTTCGCCCCGCTCTCACGCGCATACTCTAAATGCTCTATTGTACATCCCCCCCCCCCCCCCCATGTATCTGCGGCGGTTGGGGTTCAGGTGCACATATAGCTGCACCATTATAGGGCCATAAATTTATATTATAGGGCCATAAATTTATATTATAGGGCCATAAATTTACATTTATAGAGCCATAAATTTATATTATAGGGCCATAAATTTATATTATAGGGCCATAAATTTACATTTATAGGGCCATAAATTTACATTTATAGAGCCATAAATTTATATTATAGGGCCATAAATTTACATTTATAGAGCCATAAATTTATATTATAGGGCCATAAATTTATATTATAGGGCCATAAATTTACATTTATAGGGCCATAAATTTACATTTATAAGAGCCATAAACTTATATTATAGAACCATAAACTTATATTATAGAACCATAAACTTATATTATAGAACCATAAATTTACACACCACACCATAAACCCGAATCACAAACACCAAACAAAAATCAACCATCCAACTAAAACACCACATCGTTATTACCCCGAGAACTAACCAAAACTCTAATAA